>NW_027227480.1:0-44060 GCF_037783145.1 Equus przewalskii | reverse complement strand
GACATGCTCCCTGGAGGCTGTAAGAGCACTGTGCAGAGCGAGTTGTTTCTTAGCTTCCCAAAGATCTGGAAGCAAGATGCTGTGGGGCCCAACTCGCCCTTTGGAAAGAAGCCTGCACGTTGTGCCTTTCAGCTCTAGGGCAAAGTAGCACACCCAGAGCAGAAGTCCTACTTCAGCCAGATCAGGCCTGCAAAGAAACTGCGTTTCACAGGCCTTTGGAAGAGATGTTCCCACTAGGCAGTAAGAGCACTGTGCAGAGCGAGTTGTTTCTTAGCTTCCCAAAGAGCTGGAAGCAAGATGCTGTGGGGCCCAACTCGCCCCTTGGAAAGAAGCCTGCACGTTGTGCCTTTCAGCTCTAGGGCAAAGTAGCACACCCAGAGCAGAAGTCCTACTTCATCCAGATCAGGCCTGCAAAGAAACTGCGTTCTGAGGCCTTTGGAAGAGATGCTCCAGGTAGGCTTTAAGAGCACTGTGCAGAGCGAGTTGTTTCTTAGCTTCCCAAAGAACTGGAAGCAAGATGCTGTGGGGCCCAACTCGCCCTTTGGAAAGAAGCCTGCACTTTGTGCCTTTCAGCTCTAGGGCAAAGTAGCACACCAGAGCAGAAGTCCTACTTCAGCCAGATCAGGCCTGCAAAGAAACTGCGTTTCACAGGCCTTTGGAAGAGATGTTCCCGGTAGGCTGTAAGAGCACTGTGCAGAGCGAGTTGTTTCTTAGCTTCCCAAAGAGCTGGAAGCAAGATGCTGTGGGGCCCAACTCGCCCTTTGGAAAGAAGCCTGCACGTTGTGCCTTTCAGCTCTAGGGCAAAGTATCACACCCAGAGCAGAAGTCCTACTCCAGCCAGATCAGGCCTGCAAATAAACTGCGTTTCCCAGGCCTTTGGAAGAGATGTTCCCACTAGGCTGTAAGAGCACTGTGCAGAGCGAGTTGTTTCTTAGCTTCCCAAAGAGCTGGAAGCAAGATGCTGTGGGGCCCAACTCGCCCTTTGGAAAGAAGCCTGCACGTTGTGCCTTTCGGCTCAAGGGCAAAGTAGCACACCCAGAGCAGAAGTCCTACTTCAGCCAGATCAGGCCTGCAAAGAAACTGCGTTTCACAGGCCTTTGGAAGACATGCTCCCCGGAGGCTGTAAGAGCTCTGTGCAGAGCGAGTTGTTTCTTAGCTTCCCAAAGAGCTGGAAGCAAGATGCTGTGGGGCCCAACTCGCACTTTCGAAAGAAGCCTGCACGTTGTGCCTTTCAGCTCTAGGGCAAAGTAGCACACCCAGAGCAGAAGTCCTACTTCAGCCAGATCAGGCCTGCAAAGAAACTGCGTTTAACCAGGCCTTTGGAAGAGATGTTCCCGGTAGGCTGTAAGAGCACTGTGCAGAGCGAGTTGTTTCTTAGCTTCCCAAAGAGCTGGAAGCAAGATGCTGTGGGGCCCAACTCGCCCTTTGGAAAGAAGCCTGAACATTGTGCCTTTCAGCTCTAGGGCAATGTAGCACACTCAGAGCAGAAGTTCTACTTCAGCCAGATCAGGCCTGCAAAGAAACTGCGTTTCACAGGTCTCTGGAAGAGACCTTCCCGGTAGGCTGTAAGAGCACTGTGCAGAGAAGGTTGTTTCTTACATTCGGAAATAGCTGGAAGCAAGAAGCTGTGGGGCCAAACTCACCCTTTGGAAAGAAGCCTGCACGTTGTGCCTTTCAGCTCTAGGGCCAATTAGCACACCCAGAGCAGAAGTCCTACTTCAGCCAGATCAGGCCTGCAAAGAAGCTGCGTTTCCCAGGCCTTTGGAAGAGATGTTTCCGGTAGGCTGTAAGTACACTGTGCAGAGCGAGTGGTTTCTTAGCTTCCCAAAGAGCTGGAAGCAAGATGCTGTGGGGCCCAACTCGCCCTTTGGAAAGAAGCCTGCACGTTGTGCCTTTCAGCTCTAGGGCAAAGTAGCACACCCAGAGCAGAAGTCCTACTTCAGCCAGATCAGGCCTGCAAAGAAACTGCGTTTCACAGGCCTTTGGAAGAGATGTTCCCACTAGGCTGTAAGAGCACTGTGCAGAGCGAGTTGTTTCTTAGCTTCCCAAAGAGCTGGAAGCAAGATGCTGTGGAGCCCAACTCGCCCTTTGGAAAGAAGCCTGCACGTTTTGCCTTTCAGCTCTAGGGCAAAGTAGCACACCCAGAGCAGAAGTCCTACTTCAGCCAGATCAGGCCTGCAAAGAAACTGCGTTTCCCAGGCCTTTGGAAGAGATGTTCCCACTAGGCTGTAAGAGCACTGTGCAGAGCGAGTTGTTTCTTAGCTTCCCAAAGAGCTGGAAGCAAGATGCTGTGGGGCCCAACTCGCCCCTTGGAAAGAAGCCTGCACGTTGTGCCTTTCAGCTCTAGGGCAAAGTAGCACACCCAGAGCAGAAGTCCTACTTCATCCAGATCAGGCCTGCAAAGAAACTGCGTTCTACAGGCATTTGGAAGAGATGCTCCAGGTAGGCTTTAAGAGCACTGTGCAGAGCGAGCTGTTTCTTAGCTTCCCAAAGAGCTGGAAGCAAGATGCTGTGGGGCCCAACTCGCCCTTTGGAAAGAAGCCTGCACGTTGTGCCTTTCGGCTCTAGGGCAAAGTAGCACACCCAGAGCAGAAGTCCTACTTCAGCCAGATCAGGCCTGCAAAGAAACTGCGTTTCACAGGCCTTTGGAAGACATGCTCCCCAGAGGCTGTAAGAGCTCTGTGCAGAGCGAGTTGTTTCTTAGCTTCCCAAAGAGCTGGAAGCAAGATGCTGTCTGGCCCAACTCGCACTTTCGAAAGAAGCCTGCACGTTGTGCCTTTCAGCTCTAGGGCAAAGTAGCACACCCAGAGCAGAAGTCCTTCTTCAGCCAGATCAGGCCTGCAAAGAAACTGCGTTTAACCAGGCCTTTGGAAGAGATGTTCCCGGTAGGCTGTAAGAGCACTGTGCAGAGCGAGTTGTTTCTTAGCTTCCCAAAGAGCTGGAAGCAAGATGCTGTGGGGCCCAACTCGCCCTTTGGAAAGAAGCCTGAACGTTGTGCCTTTCAGCTCTAGGGCAATGTAGCACACTCAGAGCAGAAGTTCTACTTCAGCCAGATCAGGCCTGCAAAGAAACTACGTTTCACAGGTCTCTGGAAGAGACCTTCCCGGTAGGCTGTAAGAGCACTGTGCAGAGAAGGTTGTTTCTTACATTCGGAAATAGCTGGAAGCAAGAAGCTGTGGGGCCAAACTCACCCTTTGGAAAGAAGCCTGCACGTTGTGCCTTTCAGCTCTAGGGCAAAGTAGCACACGGAGAGCAGAAGTCCTACTACATCCAGATCAGGCCTGCAAAGAAACTGCGTTTCACAGGCCTTTGGAAGAGATGTTCCCGGTAGGCTGTAAGAGCACTGAGCAGAGCGAGTTGTTTCTTAGCTTGCCAAGGAGCTGGAAGCAAGATGCTGTGGGGCCCAACTCGCCCTTTGGAAAGAAGCCTGCACGTTGTGCCTTTCAGCTCTAGGGCAAAGAAGCACACCCAGAGCAGAAGTCCTACTTCAGCCAGATAAGGCCTGCAAAGAAACTGCGTTTCACAGGCCTTTGGAAGAGATGCTCCCGGTAGGCTGTAAGAGCACTGTGCAGAGCGAGTTGTTTCTTAGCTTCCCAAAGAGCTGGAAGCAAGATGCTCTGGGGCCCAACTCTCCCTTTGGAAAGAAGCCTGCACGTTGTGCCTTTCAGCTCTAGGGCAAAGTAGCACACCCAGAGCTGAAGTCCTACTTCAGCCAGATCAGGCCTGCAAAGAAAGTGCGTTTCACAGGCCTTTGGAAGAGATGCTCCCGGTAGGCTGTAAGAGCAGTGTGCAGAGCGAGTTGTTTGTTAGCTTTCCAAAGAGCTGGAAGCAAGATGCTGTGGGGCCCAAATCGCCATTTGGAAAGAAGCCTACATGTTGTGCCTTTCAGCTCTAGGGCAAAGTAGCGAACCAAGAGCAGAAGTCCTACTTCAGCCAGATCAGGCCTGCAAAGAATCTGCCTTTCACAGGCCTTTGGAAGAGATGTTCCCGGTAGGCTGTAAGAGCACTGTGCAGAGCGAGTTGTTTCTTAGCTTCCCAAAGAGCTGGCAGCAAGATGCTGTGGGGCCCAACTCGCCCTTTGGAAAGAAGCCTGCACGTTGTGCCTTTTGGCTCTAGGGCAAAGTAGCACACCCAGAGCAGAAGTCCTACTTCAGCCAGATCAGGCCTGCAAAGAAACTGCGTTTCACAGGCCTTTGGAAGACATGCTCCCCGGAGGCTGTAAGAGCACTGTGCAGAGCGAGATGTTTCTTAGCTTCCCAAAGAGCTGGAATCAAGATTCTGTGGGGCCCAACTCGCCCTTTGGAAAGAAGCCTGCACGTTGTGCCTTTCAGCTCTAGGGCAAAGTAGCACGCCCAGAGCAGAAGTCCTACTTCAGCCAGATCAGGCCTGCAAAGAAGCTGCGTTTCCCAGGCCTTTGGAAGAGATGTTTCCGGTAGGCTGTAAGTACACTGTGCAGAGGGAGTGGTTTCTTAGCTTCCCAAAGAGCTGGAAGCAAGATGCTGTGGGGCCCAACTCGCCCTTTGGAAAGAAGCCTGTACGTTGTGCCTTTCAGCTCTAGGGCAAAGTACCACACCCAGAGCAGAAGTCCTACTTCCGCCAGATCAGGCCTGCAAAGAAACTGCGTTTCACAGGCCTTTGGAAGATGTTCTCCCGGTAGGCTGTAAGAGCACTGTGCAGAGCGAGTTGTTTCTTAGCTTTCCAAAGACCTGGAAGCAAGATGCTGTGGGGCCCAACTCGCCCTTTGGAAAGAAGCCTGCACGTTTTGCCTTTCAGCTCTAGGGCAAAGTAGCACACCCAGAGCAGAAGTCCTACTTCAGCCAGATCAGGCCTGCAAAGAAACTGCGTTTCACAGGCATTTGGAAGAGATGTTCCCACTAGGCTGTAAGAGCACTGTGCAGAGCGAGTTGTTTCTTAGCTTCCCAAAGAGCTGGAAGCAAGATGCTGTGGGGCCCAACTCGCCCTTTGGAAAGAAGCCTCCACGTTGTGCCTTTCGGCTCTAGGGCAAAGTAGCACACCCAGAGCAGAAGTCCTACTTCAGCCAGATCAGGCCTGCAAAGAAACTGCGTTTCACAGGCCTTTGGAAGACATGCTCCCCGGAGGCTGTAAGAGCTCTGTGCAGAGCGAGTTGTTTCTTAGCTTCCCAAAGAGCTGGAAGCAAGATGCTGTGGGGCCCAACTCGCACTTTCGAAAGAAGCCTGCACGTTGTGCCTTTCAGCTCTAGGGCAAAGTAGCACACTCAGAGCAGAAGTCCTACTTCAGCCAGATCAGGCCTGAAAAGAAACTGCGTTTAACCAGGCCTTTGGAAGAGATGTTCCCGGTAGGCTGTAAGAGCACTGTGCAGAGCGAGTTGTTTCTTAGCTTCCCAAAGAGCTGGAAGCAAGATGCTGTGGGGCCCAACTCGCCCTTTGGAAAGAAGCCTGCACGTTGTGCCTTTCAGCTCTAGGGCAAAGTAGCACACCCAGAGCAGAAGTCCTACTTCAGCCAGATCAGGCCTACAAAGAAACTGCGTTTCACAGGCCTTTGGAAGACATGCTCCCCGGAGGCTGTAAGAGCACTGTGCAGAGCGAGTTGTTTCTTAGCTTCCCAAAGAGCTGGAAGCAAGATTCTGTGGGGCCCAACTCGCCCTTTGGAAAGAAGCCTGCACATTGTGCCTTTCAGCTCTAGGGCAAAGTAGCTCGCCCAGAGCAGAAGTCCTACTTCAGCCAGATCAGGCCTGCAAAGAAACTGCGTTTCACAGGCCTTTGGAAGAGATGCTCCCGGTAGGCTGTAAGAGCACTGTGCAGAGCGAGTTGTTTCTTAGCTTCCCAAAGAGCTGGAAGCAAGATGCTGTGGGGCCCAACTCGCCCTTTGGAAAGAAGCCTGCACGTTGTGCCTTTCAGCTCTAGGGCAAAGTAGCACACCCAGAGCAGAAGTCCTACTTCAGCCAGATCAGGCCTGCAAAGAAACTGCGTTTCACAGGCCTTTGGAAGAGATGTTCCCGGTAGGCTGTAAGAGCACTGTGCAGAGCGAGTTGTTTCTTAGCTTCCCAAAGAGCTGGAAGCAAGATGCTGTGGGGCCCAACTCGGACTTTGGAATGAAGCCTGCACGTTGTGCCTTTCAGCTCTAGGGCAAAGTAGCACACCCAGAGCAGAAGTCCTACTTCAGCCAGATCAGGCCTGCAAAGAAACTGCGTTTCACAGGAATTTGGAAGAGATGTTCCCGGTAGGCTGTAAGAGCACTGTGCAGAGCGAGTTGTTTCTTAGCTTCCCAAAGAGCTGGAAGCAAGATGCTGTGGGGCCCAACTCGCCCTTTGGAAAGAAGCCTGCACGTTGTGCCTTTCGGCTCTAGGGCAAAGTAGCACACCCAGAGCAGAAGTCCTACTTCAGCCAGATCAGGCCTGCAAAGAAACTGCGTTTCACAGGCCTTTGGAAGACATGCTCCCCGGAGGCTGTAAGAGCACTGTGCAGAGCGAGTTGTTTCTTAGCTTCCCAAAGAGCCGGAAGCAAGATGCTGTGGGGCCCAACTCGCCCTTTCGAATGAAGCCTGCACGTTGTGCCTTTCAGCTCTAGGGCCAATTAGCACACCCAGAGCAGAAGTCCTACTTCAGCCAGATCAGGCTTGCATAGAAGCTGCGTTTCCCAGGCCTTTGGAAGAGATGTTTCCGGTAGGCTGTAAGTACACTGTGCAGAGCGAGTGGTTTCTTAGCTTCCCAAAGAGCTGGAAGCAAGATGCTGTGGAGCCCAACTCGCCCTTTGGAAATAAGCCTGCACGTTTTGCCTTTCAGCTCTAGGGCAAAGTAGCACACCCAGAGCAGAAGTCCTACTTCAGCCAGATCAGGCCTGCAAAGAAACTGCGTTTCACAGGCCTTTGGAAGAGATGTTCCCACTAGGCAGTAAGAGCACTGTGCAGAGCGAGTTGTTTCTTAGCTTCCCAAAGAGCTGGAAGCAAGATGCTGTGGGGCCCAACTCGCCCCTTGGAAAGAAGCCTGCACGTTGTGCCTTTCAGCTCTAGGGCAAAGTAGCACACCCAGAGCAGAAGTCCTACTTCATCCAGATCAGGCCTGGAAAGAAACTGCGTTCTACAGGCCTTTGGAAGAGATGTTCCAGGTAGGCTTTAAGAGCACTGTGCAGAGCGAATTGTTTCTTAGCTTCCCAAAGAGCTGGAAGCAAGATGCTGTGGGGCCCAACTCGCCCTTTGGAAAGAAGCCTGCACTTTGTGCCTTTCAGCTCTAGGGCAAAGTAGCACACCAGAGCAGAAGTCATACTTCAGCCAGATCAGGCCTGCAAAGAAACTGCGTTTCACAGGCCTTTGGAAGAGATGTTCCCGGTAGGCTGTAAGAGCACTGTGCAGAGCGAGTTGTTTCTTAGCTTCCCAAAGAGCTGGAAGCAAGATGCTGTGGGGCCCAACTCGCCCTTTGGAAAGAAGCCTGCACGTTGTGCCTTTCAGCTCTAGGGCAAAGTATCACACCCAGAGCAGAAGTCCTACTCCAGCCAGATCAGGCCTGCAAAGAAACTGCGTTTCACAGGCCTTTGGAAGAGATGTTCCCACTAGGCTGTAAGAGCACTGTGCAGAGCGAGTTGTTTCTTAGCTTCCCAAAGAGCTGGAAGCAAGATGCTGTGGGGCCCAACTCGCCCTTTGGAAAGAAGCCTGCACGTTGTGCCTTTCGGCTCTAGGGCAAAGTAGCACACCCAGAGCAGAAGTCCTACTTCAGCCAGATCAGGCCTGCAAAGAAACTGCGTTTCACAGGCCTTTGGAAGACATGCTCCCCGGAGGCTGTAAGAGCACTGTGCAGAGCGAGTTGTTTCTTAGCTTCCCAAAGAGCTGGAAGCAAGATGCTGTGGGGCCCAACTCGCCCTTTGGAAAGAAGCCTGCACGTTGTGCCTTTCAGCTCTAGGGCAAAGTAGCACACCCAGAGCAGAAGTCCTACTTCAGCCAGATCAGGCCTGCAAAGAAACTGCGTTTCACAGGCCTTTGGAAGAGATGTTCCCACTAGGCAGTAAGAGCACTGTGCAGAGCGAGTTGTTTCTTAGCTTCCCAAAGAGCTGGAAGCAAGATGCTGTGGGGCCCAACTCGCCCCTTGGAAAGAAGCCTGCACGTTGTGCCTTTCAGCTCTAGGGCAAAGTAGCACACCCAGAGCAGAAGTCCTACTTCATCCAGATCAGGCCTGGAAAGAAACTGCGTTCTACAGGCCTTTGGAAGAGATGCTCCAGGTAGGCTTTAAGAGCACTGTGCAGAGCGAGTTGTTTCTTAGCTTCCCAAAGAGCTGGAAGCAAGATGCTGTGGGGCCCAACTCGCCCTTTGGAAAGAAGCCTGCACTTTGTGCCTTTCAGCTCTAGGGCAAAGTAGCACACCAGAGCAGAAGTCCTACTTCAGCCAGATCAGGCCTGCAAAGAAACTGCATTTCACAGGCCTTTGGAAGAGATGTTCCCGGTAGGCTGTAAGAGCACTGTGCAGAGCGAGTTGTTTCTTAGCTTCCCAAAGAGCTGGAAGCAAGATGCTGTGGGGCCCAACTCGCCCTTTGGAAAGAAGCCTGCACGTTGTGCCTTTCAGCTCTAGGGCAAAGTATCACACCCAGAGCAGAAGTCCTACTCCAGCCAGATCAGGCCTGCAAAGAAACTGCGTTTCACAGGCCTTTGGAAGAGATGTTCCCACTAGGCTGTAAGAGCACTGTGCAGAGCGAGTTGTTTCTTAGCTTCCCAAAGAGCTGGAAGCAAGATGCTGTGGGGCCCAACTCGCCCTTTGGAAAGAAGCCTGCACGTTGTGCCTTTCAGCTCTAGGGCAAAGTAGCACGCCCAGAGCAGAAGTCCTACTTCAGCCAGATCAGGCCTGCAAAGAAACTGCGTTTCACAGGCCTTTGGAAGACATGCTCCCCGGAGGCTGTAAGAGCTCTGTGCAGAGCGAGTTGTTTCTTAGCTTCCCAAAGAGCTGGAAGCAAGATGCTGTAGTGCCCAACTCGCACTTTCGAAAGAAGCCTGCACGTTGTGCCTTTCAGCTCTAGGGCAAAGTAGCACAACCAGAGCAGAAGTCCTACTTCAGCCAGATCAGGCCTGCAAAGAAACTGCGTTTAACCAGGCCTTTGGAAGAGATGTTCCCTGTAGGCTGTAAGAGCACTGTGCAGAGCGAGTTGTTTCTTAGCTTCCCAAAGAGCTGGAAGCAAGATGCTGTCGGGCCCAACTCGCCCTTTGGAAAGAAGCCTGCACGTTGTGCCTTTCGGCTCTAGGGCAAAGTAGCACACCCAGAGCAGAAGTCCTACTTCAGCCAGATCAGGCCTGCAAAGAAACTGCGTTTCACAGGCCTTTGGAAGACATGCTCCCCGGAGGCTGTAAGAGCACTGTGCAGAGCGAGTTGTTTCTTAGCTTCCCAAAGAGCTGGAAGCAAGATTCTGTGGGGCCCAACTCGCCCTTTGGAAAGAAGCCTGCACGTTGTGCCTTTCAGCTCTAGGGCAAAGTAGCACGCCCAGAGCAGAAGTCCTACTTCAGCCAGGTCAGGCCTGCAAAGAAACTGCGTTTCACAGGCCTTTGGAAGAGATGCTCCCGGTAGGCTGTAAGAGCACTGTGCAGAGCGAGTTGTTTCTTAGCTTCCCAAAGAGCTGGTAGCAAGATGCTGTGGGGCCCAACTCGCCCTTTGGAAAGAAGCCTGCACGTTGTGCCTTTCAGCTCTAGGGCAAAGTAGCACACCCAGAGCAGAAGTCCTACTTCAGCCAGATCAGGCCTGCAAAGAAACTGCGTTTCACAGGCCTTTGGAAGAGATGCTCCAGGTAGGCTGTAAGAGCACTGTGCAGAGCGAGTTGTTTCTTAGCTTCCCAAAGAGCTGGAAGCAAGATGCTGTGGGGCCCAACTCGCCCTTTGGAAAGAAGACTGCACGTTGTGCCTTTCAGCTCTAGGGCAAAGTAGCAGACCCAGAGCAGAAGTCCTACTTCAGCCAGATCAGGCCTGCAAAGAAACTGCGTTTCACAGGCCTTTGGAAGAGATGTTCCCGGTAGGCTGTAAGAGCACTGTGCAGAGCGAGTTGTTTCTTAGCTTCCCAAAGAGCTGGAAGCAAGATGCTGTGGGGCCCAACTCGCCCTTTGGAAAGAAGCCTGCACGTTGTGCCTTTCGGCTCTAGGGCAAAGTAGCACACCCAGAGCAGAAGTCCTACTTCAGCCAGATCAGGCCTGCAAAGAAACTGCGTTTTACAGGCCTTTGGAAGAGATGCTCCAGGTAGGCTGTAAGAGCACTGTGCAGAGCGAGTTGTTTCTTAGCTTCCCAAAGAGCTGGAAGCAAGATGCTGTGGGGCCCAACTCGCCCTTTGGAAAGAAGCCTGCACGTTGTGCCTTTCAGCTCTAGGGCAAAGTATCACACCCAGAGCAGAAGTCCTACTCCAGCCAGATCAGGCCTGCAAAGAAACTGCGTTTCACAGGCCTTTGGAAGAGATGTTCCCACTAGGCTGTAAGAGCACTGTGCAGAGCGAGTTGTTTCTTAGCTTCCCAAAGAGCTGGAAGCAAGATGCTGTGGGACCCAACTCGCCCCTTTTAAAGAAGCCTGCACCTTGTGCCTTTCAGCTCTAGGGCAAAGTAGCACACCCAGAGCAGAAGTCCTACTTCAGCCAGATCAGGCCTGCAAAGAAACTGCCTTTCGCAGGCCTTTGGAAGAGATGTTCCCGGTAGGCTGTAAGAGCACTGTGCAGAGCGAGTTGTTTCTTAGCTTCCCAAAGAGCTGGAAGCAAGATGCTGTGGGGCCCAACTCGCCCTTTGGAAAGAAGCCTGCACGTTGTGCCTTTCGGCTCTAGGGCAAAGTAGCACACCCAGAGCAGAAGTCCTACTTCAGCCAGATCAGGCCTGCAAAGAAACTGCGTTTCACAGGCCTTTGGAAGACATGCTCCCTGGAGGCTGTAAGAGCACTGTGCAGAGCGAGTTGTTTCTTAGCTTCCCAAAGAGCTGGAAGCAAGATTCTGTGGGGCCCAACTCGCCCTTTCGAATGAAGCCTGCACGTTGTGCCTTTCAGCTCTAGGGCCAATTAGCACACCCAGAGCAGAAGTCCTACTTCAGCCAGATCAGGCCTGCAAAGAAGCTGCGTTTCCCAGGCCTTTGGAAGAGATGTTTCCGGTAGGCTGTAAGTACACTGTGCAGAGCGAGTGGTTTCTTAGCTTCCCAAAGAGCTGGAAGCAAGATGCTGTGGGGCCCAACTCGCCCTTTGGAAAGAAGCCTGCACGTTGTGCCTTTCGGCTCTAGGGCAAAGTAGCACACCCAGAGCAGAAGTCCTACTTCAGCCAGATCAGGCCTGCAAAGAAACTGCGTTTTACAGGCCTTTGGAAGAGATACTCCAGGTAGGCTGTAAGAGCACTGTGCAGAGCGAGTTGTTTCTTAGCTTCCCAAAGAGCAGGAAGCAAGATGCTGTGGGGCCCAAATCGCCCTTTGGAAAGAAGCCTGCACGTTGTGCCTTTCAGCTCTAGGGCAAAGTAGCACACCCAGAGCAGAAGTCCTACTTCAGCCAGATCAGGCCTGCAAAGAAACTGCGTTTCACAGGCCTTTGGAAGAGATGTTCCCACTAGGCTGTAAGAGCACTGTGCAGAGCGAGTTGTTTCTTAGCTTCCCAAAGAGCTGGAAGCAAGATGCTGTGGGGCCCAACTCGCCCTTTGGAAAGAAGCCTGCACGTTGTGCCTTTCAGCTCTAGGGCAAAGTATCACACCCAGAGCAGAAGTCCTACTCCAGCCAGATCAGGCCTGCAAAGAAACTGCGTTTCACAGGCCTTTGGAAGAGATGTTCCCACTAGGCTGTAAGAGCACTGTGCAGAGCGAGTTGTTTCTTAGCTTCCCAAAGAGCTGGAAGCAAGATGCTGTGGGGCCCAACTCGCCCTTTGGAAAGAAGCCTGCACGTTGTGCCTTTCGGCTCTAGGGCAAAGTAGCACACCCAGAGCAGAAGTCCTACTTCAGCCAGATCAGGCCTGCAAAGAAACTGCGTTTCACAGGCCTTTGGAAGAGATGCTCCCGGTAGGCTGTAAGAGCACTGTGCAGAGCGAGTTGTTTCTTAGCTTCCCAAAGAGCTGGAAGCAAGATGCTGTGGGGCCCAACTCGCCCTTTGGAAAGAAGCCCGCACGTTGTGCCTTTCAGCTCTAGGGCAAAGTAGCACACCCAGAGCAGAAGTCCTACTTCAGCCAGATCAGGCCTGCAAAGAAACTGCGTTTCACAGGCCTTTGGAAGAGATGCTCTAGGTAGGCTGTAAGAGCACTGTGCAGAGCGAGTTGTTTCTTAGCTTCCCAAAGAGCTGGAAGCAAGATGCTGTGGGGCCCAACTCGCCCTTTAGAAAGAAGCCTGCACGTTGTGCCTTTCAGCTCTAGGGCAAAGTAGCGAACCCAGAGCAGAAGTCCTACTTCAGCCAGATCAGGCCTGCAAAGAAACTGCCTTTCACAGGCCTTTGGAAGAGATGTTCCCGGTAGGCTGTAAGAGCACTGTGCAGAGCGAGTTGTTTCTTAGCTTCCCAAAGAGCTGGAAGCAAGATGCTGTGGGGCCCAACTCGCCCTTTGGAAAGAAGCCTGCACGTTGTGCCTTTCAGCTCTAGGGCAAAGAAGCACACCCAGAGCAGAAGTCCTACTTCAGCCAGATCAGGCCTGCAAAGAAACTGCGTTCCACAGGCCTTTGGAAGAGATGTTCCCACTAGGCTGTAAGAGCACTGTGCAGAGCGAGTTGTTTCTTAGCTTCCCAAAGAGCTGGAAGCAAGATGCTGTGGAGCCCAACTCGCCCTTTGGAAAGAAGCCTGCACGTGTTGCCTTTCAGCTCTAGGGCAAAGTAGCACACCCAGAGCAGAAGTCCTACTTCAGCCAGATCAGGCCTGCAAAGAAACTGCGTTTCACAGGCCTTTGGAAGAGATGCTCCCGGTAGGCTGTAAGAGCACTGTGCAGAGCGAGTTGTTTCTTAGCTTCCCAAAGAGCTGGAAGCAAGATGCTGTGGGGCCCAACTCGCACTTTCGAAAGAAGCCTGCACGTTGTGCCTTTCAGCTCTAGGGCAACGTAGCACACCCAGAGCAGAAGTCCTACTTCAGCCAGATCAGGCCTGCAAAGAAACTGCGTTTCACAGGCCTTTGGAAGACATGCTCCCGGTAGGCTGCAAGAGGACTGTGCAGAGCGAGTTGTTTCTTAGCTTCCCAAAGAGCTGGAAGCAAGATGCTGATGGGCCCAACTTGCCCCTTGGAAAGAAGCCTGCTCGTTGTGCCTTTAGCTCTAGGGCAATGTAGCACACCCAGAGCAGAAGTCCTACTTCAGCCAGATCAGGCCTGCAAAGAAACTGCGTTTCACAGGCCTTTGGAAGAGATGTTCCCGGTAGGCTGTAAGAGCACTGTGCAGAGCGAGTTGTTTCTTAGCTTCCCAAAGAGCTGGAAGAAAGATGCTGTGGGGCCCAACTCGCCCTTTGGAAAGAAGCCTGCACGTTGTGCCTTTCAGCTCTAGGGCAAAGTAGCACACCCAGAGCAGAAGTCCTACTTCAGCCAGATCAGGCCTGCAAAGAAACTGCGTTTCACAGGCCTTTGGAAGAGATGTTCCCGGTAGGCTGTAAGAGCACTGTGCAGAGCGAGTTGTTTCTTAGCTTCCCAAAGAGCTGGAAGCAAGATGCTGTGGGGCCCAACTCGCCCTTTGGAAAGAAGCCTGCACGTTGTGCCTTTCAGCTCTAGGGCAAAGTAGCACACCCAGAGCAGAAGTCCTACTTCAGCCAGATCAGGCCTGCAAAGAATCTGCGTTTCACAGGCCTTTGGAAGAGATGCTCCCGGTAGGCTGTAAGAGCACTGTGCAGAGCGAGTTGTTTCTTAGCTTCCCAAAGAGCTGGAAGCAAGATGCTCTGGGGCCCAACTCGCCCTTTGGAAAGAAGCCTGCACGTTGTGCCTTTCAGCTCTAGGGCAATGTAGCACACCCAGAGCAGAAGTCCTACTTCAGCCAGATCAGGCCTGCAAAGAAACTGCGTTTCACAGGCCTTTGGAAGAGATGTTCCTGGTAGGCTGTAAGAGCACTGTGCAGAGCGAGTGGTTTCTTAGCTTCCCAAAGAGCTGGAAGCAAGATGCTGTGGGGCCCAACTCGCCCCTTTTAAAGAAGCCAGCACGTTGTGCCTTTCAGCTCTAGGGGAAAGTAGCACACCCAGAGCAGAAGTCCTACTTCAGCCAGATCAGGCCTGCAAAGAAACTGCGTTTCACAGGCCTTTGGAAGAGATGTTCCCGGTAGGCTGTAAGAGCACTGTGCAGAGCGAGTTGTTTCTTAGCTTCCCAAAGAGCTGGAAGCAAGATGCTGTGGGGCCCAACTCGCCCTTTGGAAAGAAGCCTGCACGTTGTGCCTTTCAGCTCTAGGACAAAGTAGCACACCCAGAGCAGAAGTCCTACTTCAGCCAGATCAGGCCTGCAAAGAAACTGCGTTTCACAGGCCTTTGGAAGAGAAGTTCCTGGTAGGCTGCAAGAGGACTGTGCAGAGCGAGTTGTTTCTTAGCTTCCCAAAGAGCTGGAAGCAAGATGCTGATGGGCCCAACTTGCCCCTTGGAAAGAAGCCTGCTCGTTGTGCCTTTAGCTCTAGGGCAATGTAGCACACCCAGAGCAGAAGTCCTACTTCAGCCAGATCAGGCCTGCAAAGAAACTGCGTTTAACCAGGCCTTTGGAAGAGATGTTCCCACTAGGCTGTAAGAGCACTGTGCAGAGCGAGTTGTTTCTTAGCTTCCCAAAGAGCTGGAAGAAAGATGCTGTGGGGCCCAACTCGCCCTTTGGAAAGAAGCCTGCACGTTGTGCCTTTCAGCTCTAGGGCAAAGTAGCACACCCAGAGCAGAAGTCCTACTTCAGCCAGATCAGGCCTGCAAAGAAACTGCGTTTCACAGGCCTTTGGAAGAGATGTTCCCGGTAGGCTGTAAGAGCACTGTGCAGAGCGAGTTGTTTCTTAGCTTCCCAAAGAGCTGGAAGCAAGATGCTGTGGGACCCAACTCGCCCTTTGGAAAGAAGCCTGCACGTTGTGCCTTTCAGCTCTAGGGCAAAGTAGCACACCCAGAGCAGAAGTCCTACTTCAGCCAGATCAGGCCTGCAAAGAATCTGCGTTTCACAGGCCTTTGGAAGAGATGCTCCCGGTAGGCTGTAAGAGCACTGTGCAGAGCGAGTTGTTTCTTAGCTTCCCAAAGAGCTGGAAGCAAGATGCTCTGGGGCCCAACTCGCCCTTTGGAAAGAAGCCTGCACGTTGTGCCTTTTAGCTCTAGGGCAAAGTAGCACACCCAGAGCAGAAGTCCTACTTCAGCCAGATCAGGCCTGCAAAGAAACTGCGTTTCACAGGCCTTTGGAAGAGATGCTCCTGGTAGGCTGTGAGAGCACTGTGCAGAGCGAGTTGTTTCTTAGCTTCCCAAAGAGCTGGAAGCAGGATGCTGTGGGGCCCAACTCGCCCTTTGGAAAGAAGCCTGCACGTTGTGCCTTTCAGCTCTAGGGCCAATTAGCACACCCAGAGCAGAAGTCCTACTTCAGCCAGATCAGGCCTGCAAAGAAGCTGCGTTTCCCAGGCCTTTTGAAGAGATGTTTCAGGTAGGCTGTAAGTACACTGTGCAGAGCGAGTGGTTTCTTAGCTTCCCAAAGAGCTGGAAGCAAGATGCTGTGGGGCCCAACTCGCCCTTTGGAAAGAAGCCTGCACGTTGTGTCTTTCAGCTCTAGGGCAAAGTAGCACACCCAGAGCTGAAGTCCTACTTCAGCCAGATCAGGCCTGCAAAGAAACTGCCTTTCACAGGCCTTTGGAAGAGATGTTCCCGGTAGGCTGCAAGAGGACTGTGCAGAGCGAGTTGTTTCTTAGCTTCCCAAAGAGCTGGAAGCAAGATGCTGATGGGCCCAACTTGCCCCTTGGAAAGAAGCCTGCTCGTTGTGCCTTTAGCTCTAGGGCAATGTAGCACACCCAGAGCAGAAGTCCTACTTCAGCCAGATCAGGCCTGCAAAGAAACTGCGTTTAACCAGGCCTTTGGAAGAGATGTTCCCACTAGGCTGTAAGAGCACTGTGCAGAGCGAGTTGTTTCTTAGCTTCCCAAAGAGCTGGAAGCAAGATGCTGTGGGGCCCAACTCGCCCTTTGGAAAGAAGCCTGCACGTTGTGCCTTTCAGCTCTAGGGCAAAGTAGCACACCCAGAGCAGAAGTCCTACTTCAGCCAGATCAGGCCTGCAAAGAAACTGCGTTTCACAGGCCTTTGGAAGAGATGTTCCCGGTAGGCTGTAAGAGCACTGTGCAGAGCGAGTTGTTTCTTAGCTTCCCAAAGAGCTGGAAGCAAGATGCTGTGGGACCCAACTCGCCCTTTGGAAAGAAGCCTGCACGTTGTGCCTTTCAGCTCTAGGGCAAAGTAGCACACCCAGAGCAGAAGTCCTACTTCAGCCAGATCAGGCCTGCAAAGAATCTGCGTTTCACAGGCCTTTGGAAGAGATGCTCCCGGTAGGCTGTAAGAGCACTGTGCAGAGCGAGTTGTTTCTTAGCTTCCCAAAGAGCTGGAAGCAAGATGCTCTGGGGCCCAACTCGCCCTTTGGAAAGAAGCCTGCACGTTGTGCCTTTTAGCTCTAGGGCAAAGTAGCACACCCAGAGCAGAAGTCCTACTTCAGCCAGATCAGGCCTGCAAAGAAACTGCGTTTCACAGGCCTTTGGAAGAGATGCTCCTGGTAGGCTGTGAGAGCACTGTGCAGAGCGAGTTGTTTCTTAGCTTCCCAAAGAGCTGGAAGCAGGATGCTGTGGGGCCCAACTCGCCCTTTGGAAAGAAGCCTGCACGTTGTGCCTTTCAGCTCTAGGGCCAATTAGCACACCCAGAGCAGAAGTCCTACTTCAGCCAGATCAGGCCTGCAAAGAAGCTGCGTTTCCCAGGCCTTTGGAAGAGATGTTTCAGGTAGGCTGTAAGTACACTGTGCAGAGCGAGTGGTTTCTTAGCTTCCCAAAGAGCTGGAAGCAAGATGCTGTGGGGCCCAACTCGCCCTTTGGAAAGAAGCCTGCACGTTGTGTCTTTCAGCTCTAGGGCAAAGTAGCACACCCAGAGCTGAAGTCCTACTTCAGCCAGATCAGGCCTGCAAAGAAAGTGCGTTTCACAGGCCTTTGGAAGAGATGCTCCCGGTAGGCTGTAAGAGCAGTGTGCAGAGCGAGTTGTTTCTTAGCTTCCCAAAGAGCTGGAAGCAAGATGCTGTGGGGCCCAAATCGCCATTTAGAAAGAAGCCTGCACGTTGTGCCTTTCAGCTCTATGGCAAAGTAGCGAACCCAGAGCAGAAGTCCTACTTCAGCCAGATCAGGCCTGCAAAGAAACTGCCTTTCACAGGCCTTTGGAAGAGATGTTCCCGGTAGGCTGTAAGAGCACTGTGCAGAGCGAGTTGTTTCTTAGCTTCCCAAACAGCTGGAAGCAAGATGCTGTGGGGCCCAACTCGCCCTTTGGAAAGAAGCCTGCACGTTGTGCCTTTCGGCTCTAGGGCAAAGAAGCACACCCAGAGCAGAAGTCCTACTTCAGCCAGATCAGGCCTGCAAAGAAACTGCGTTTCACAGGCCTTTGGAAGACATGCTCCCCGGAGGCTGTAAGAGCACTGTGCAGAGCGAGTTGTTTCTTAGCTTCCCAAAGAGCTGGAAGCAAGATGCTGTGGGCCCAACTCGCCCCTTTTAAAGAAGCCTGCACGTTGTGCCTTTCAGCTCTAGGGCAAAGTAGCGAACCCAGAGCAGAAGTCCTACTTCAGCCAGATCAGGACTGCAAAGAAACTGCGTTTCACAGGCCTTTGGAAGAGATGCTCCCGGTAGGCTGTAAGAGCACTGTGCAGAGCGAGTTGTTTCTTAGCTTCCCAAAGAGCTGGAAGCAAGATGCTGTGGGGCCCAACTCGCCCTTTGGAAAGAAGCCTGCACGTTGTGCCTTTCAGCTCTAGGGCAAAGTAGCACACCCAGAGCAGAAGTCCTACTTCAGCCAGATCAGGCCTGCAAAGAATCTGCGTTTCACAGGCCTTTGGAAGAGATGCTCCCGGTAGGCTGTAAGAGCACTGTGCAGAGCGAGTTGTTTCTTAGCTTCCCAAAGAGCTGGAAGCAAGATGCTCTGGGGCCCAACTCGCCCTTTCGAAAGAAGCCTGCACGTTGTGCCTTTTAGCTCTAGGGCAAAGTAGCACACCCAGAGCAGAAGTCCTACTTCAGCCAGATCAGGCCTGCAAAGAAACTGCGTTTCACAGGCCTTTGGAAGAGATGCTCCTGGTAGGCTCTGAGAGCACTGTGCAGAGCGAGTTGTTTCTTAGCTTCCCAAAGAGCTGGAAGCAGGATGCTGTGGGGCCCAACTCGCACTTTGGAAAGAAGCCTGCACGTTGTGCCTTTCAGCTCTAGGGCCAATTAGCACACCCAGAGCAGAAGTCCTACTTCAGCCACATCAGGCCTGCAAAGAAGCTGCGTTTCCCAGGCCTTTGGAAGAGATGTTTCAGGTAGGCTGTAAGTACACTGTGCAGAGCGAGTGGTTTCTTAGCTTCCCAAAGAGCTGGAAGCAAGATGCTGTGGGGCCCAACTCGCCCTTTGGAAAGAAGCCTGCACGTTGTGCCTTTCAGCTCTAGGGCAAAGTAGCACACCCAGAGCAGAAGTCCTACTTCAGCCAGATCAGGCCTGCAAAGAAACTGCGTTTCACAGGCCTTTGGAAGAGATGTTCCCGGTAGGCTGTAAGAGCACTGTGCAGAGCGAGTTGTTTCTTAGCTTCCCAAAGAGCTGGAAGCAAGATGCTGTGGGGCCCAACTCGCCCTTTGGAAAGAAGCCTGCACGTTGTGCCTTTCAGCTCTAGGGCAAAGTAGCACACCCAGAGCAGAAGTCCTACTCCAGCCAGATCAGGCCTGCAAAGAAACTGCGTTTCACAGGCCTTTGGAAGAGATGTTCCCACTAGGCTGTAAGAGCACTGTGCAGTGCGAGTTGTTTCTTAGCTTCCCAAAGAGCTGGAAGCAAGATGCTGTGGGCCCAACTCGCCCCTTTTAAAGAAGCCTGCACCTTGTGCCTTTCAGCTCTAGGGCAAAGTAGCACACCCAGAGCAGAAGTCCTACTTCAGCCAGATCAGGCCTGCAAAGAAACTGCGTTTCACAGGCCTTTGGAAGAGATGTTCCCGGTAGGCTGTAAGAGCACTGTGCAGAGCGAGCTGTTTCTTAGCTTCCCAACGAGCTGAAAGCAAGATGCTGAGGGGCCCAACTCGCCCTTTGGAAAGAAGCCTGCACGTTGTGCCTTTCAACTCTAGGGCAATGTAGCACACGGAGAGCAGAAGTCCTACTTCAGCCACATCAGGCCTGCAAAGAAACTGCGTTTCACAGGCCTTTGGAAGAGATGTTCCCGGTAGGCTGTAAGAGCACTGTGCAGAGCGAGTTGTTTCTTAGCTTACCAAAGAGCTGGAAGCAAGATGAGGTGGGGCCCAACTCGCCCTTTGGAAAGAAGCCTGCACGTTGTGCCTTTCAGCTCTAGGGCAAAGTAGCACACCCAGAGCAGAAGTCCTACTTCAGCCAGATCAGGCCTGCAAAGAAACTGCGTTTCACAGGCCTTTGGAAGAGATGTTCCTGGTAGGCTGTAAGAGCACTGTGCAGAGCGAGTGGTTTCTTAGCTTCCCAAAGAGCTGGAAGCAAGATGCTGTGGGGCCCAACTCGCCCCTTTTAAAGAAGCCTGCACGTTGTGCCTTTCAGCTCTAGGGCAAAGTCGCACACCCAGAGCAGAAGTCCTACTTCAGCCAGATCAGGCCTGCAAAGAAACTGCGTTTCACAGGCCTTTGGAAGAGATGTTCCCGGTAGGCTGTAAGAGCACTGTGCAGAGCGAGTTGTTTCTTAGCTTCCCAAAGAGCTGGAAGCAAGATGCTGTGGGGCCCAACTCGCCCTTTGGAAAGAAGCCTGCACGTTGTGCCTTTCAGCTCTAGGGCAAAGTAGCACACCCAGAGCAGAAGTCCTACTCCAGCCAGATCAGGCCTGCAAAGAAACTGCGTTTCACAGGCCTTTGGAAGAGATGTTCCCACTAGGCTGTAAGAGCACTGTGCAGAGCGAGTTGTTTCTTAGCTTCCCAAAGAGCTGGAAGCAAGATGCTGTGGGCCCAACTCGCCCCTTTTAAAGAAGCCTGCACCTTGTGCCTTTCAGCTCTAGGGCAAAGTAGCACACCCAGAGCAGAAGTCCTACTTCAGCCAGATCAGGCCTGCAAAGAAACTGCGTTTCACAGGCCTTTGGAAGAGATGTTCCCGGTAGGCTGTAAGAGCACTGTGCAGAGCGAGCTGTTTCTTAGCTTCCCAACGAGCTGAAAGCAAGATGCTGTGGGGCCCAACTCGCCCTTTGGAAAGAAGCCTGCACGTTGTGCCTTTCAACTCTAGGGCAATGTAGCACACCGAGAGCAGAAGTCCTACTTCAGCCACATCAGGCCTGCAAAGAAACTGCGTTTCACAGGCCTTTGGAAGAGATGTTCCCACTAGGCTGTAAGAGCACTGTGCAGAGCGAGTTGTTTCTTATCTTACCAAAGAGCTGGAAGCAAGATGAGGTGGGGCCCAACTCGCCCTTTGGAAAGAAGCCTGTACGTTGGGCCTTTCAGCTCTAGGGCAAAGTAGCACACCCAGAGCAGAAGTCCTACTTCAGCCAGATCAGGCCTGCAAAGAAACTGCGTTTCACAGGCCTTTGGAAGAGATGTTCCCGGTAGGCTGTAAGAGCACTGTGCAGAGCGAGTTGTTTCTTAGCTTCCCAAAGAGCTGGAAGCAAGATGCTGTGGGGCCCAACTCGCCCCTTTTAAAGAAGCCTGCACGTTGTGCCTTTCAGCTCTAGGGCAAAGTAGCACACCCAGAGCAGAAGTCCTACTTCAGCCAGATCAGGCCTGCAAAGAAACTGCGTTTCACAGGCCTTTGGAAGAGATGTTCCCGGTAGGCTGTAAGAGCACTGTGCAGAGCGAGTTGTTTCTTAGCTTCCCAAAGAGCTGGAAGCAAGATGCTGTGGGGCCCAACTCGCCCTTTGGAAAGAAGCCTGCACGTTGTGCCTTTCAGCTCTAGGGCAAAGTAGCACACCCAGAGCAGAAGTCCTACTTCAGCCAGATCAGGACTGCAAAGAAACTGCGTTTCACAGGCCTTTGGAAGAGATGTTCCCGGTAGGCTGTAAGAGCACTGTGCAGAGCGAGTTGTTTCTTAGCTTCCCAAAGAGCTGGAAGCAAGATGCTGTGGGGCCCAACTCGCCCTTTGGAAAGAAGCCTGCACGTTGTGCCTTTCAGCTCTAGGGCAAAGTAGCACACCCAGAGCAGAAGTCCTACTTCAGCCAGATCAGGCCTGCAAAGAAACTGCGTTTCACAGGCCTTTGGAAGAGATGCTCCCGGTAGGCTGTAAGAGCACTGTGCAGAGCGAGTTGTTTCTTAGCTTCCCAAAGAGCTGGAAGCAAGATGCTGTGGGGCCCAACTCGCACTTTGGAAAGAAGCCTGCACGTTGTGCCTTTCAGCTCTAGGGCAAAGTAGCACACCCAGAGCAGAAGTCCTACTTCAGCCAGATCAGGCCTGCAAAGAAGCTGCGTTTCACAGGCCTTTGGAAGAGATGTTTCAGGTAGGCTGTAAGTACACTGTGCAGAGCGAGTGGTTTCTTAGCTTCCCAAAGAGCTGGAAGCAAGATGCTGTGGGGCCCAACTCGCCCTTTGGAAAGAAGCCTGCACGTTGTGCCTTTCAGCTCTAGGGCAAAGTAGCACACCCAGAGCAGAAGTGCTACTTCAGCCAGATCAGGCCTGCAAAGAAACTGCGTTTCACAGGCCTTTGGAAGAGATGTTCCCGGTAGGCTGTAAGAGCACTGTGCAGAGCGAGTTGTTTCTTAGCTTCCCAAAGAGCTGGAAGCAAGATGCTGTGGGGCCCAACTCGCCCTTTGGAAAGAAGCCTGCACGTTGTGCCTTTCAGCTCTAGGGCAAAGTAGCACACCCAGAGCAGAAGTCCTACTTCAGCCAGATCAGGCCTGCAAAGAAACTGCGTTTCACAGGCCTTTGGAAGAGATGTTCCCACTAGGCTGTAAGAGCACTGTGCAGAGCGAGTTGTTTCTTAGCTTCCCAAAGAGCTGGAAGCAAGATGCTGTGGGCCCAACTCGCCCCTTTTAAAGAAGCCTGCACCTTGTGCCTTTCAGCTCTAGGGCAAAGTAGCACACCCAGAGCAGAAGTCCTACTTCAGCCAGATCAGGCCTGCAAAGAAACTGCGTTTCACAGGCCTTTGGAAGAGATGTTCCCGGTAGGCTGTAAGAGCACTGTGCAGAGCGAGCTGTTTCTTAGCTTCCCAACGAGCTGGAAGCAAGATGCTGTGGGGCCCAACTCGCCCTTTGGAAAGAAGCCTGCACGTTGTGCCTTTCAACTCTAGGGCAATGTAGCACACCCAGAGCAGAAGTCCTACTTCAGCCACATCAGGCCTGCAAAGAAACTGCGTTTCACAGGCCTTTGGAAGAGATGTTCCCGGTAGGCTGTAAGAGCACTGTGCAGAGCGAGTTGTTTCTTATCTTACCAAAGAGCTGGAAGCAAGATGATGTGGGGCCCAACTCGCCCATTGGAAAGAAGCCTGTACGTTGTGCCTTTCAGCTCTAGGGCAAAGTAGCACACCCAGAGCAGAAGTCCTACTTCAGCCAGATCAGGCCTGCAAAGAAACTGCGTTTCACAGGCCTTTGGAAGAGATGTTCCCGGTAGGCTGTAAGAGCACTGTGCAGAGCGAGTGGTTTCTTAGCTTCCCAAAGAGCTGGAAGCAAGATGCTGTGGGGCCCAACTCGCCCCTTTTAAAGAAGCCTGCACGTTGTGCCTTTCAGCTCTAGGGCAAAGTCGCACACCCAGAGCAGAAGTCCTACTTCAGCCAGATCAGGCCTGCAAAGAAACTGCGTTTCACAGGCCTTTGGAAGAGATGTTCCCGGTAGGCTGTAAGAGCACTGTGCAGAGCGAGTTGTTTCTTAGCTTCCCAAAGAGCTGGAAGCAAGATGCTGTGGGGCCCAACTCGCCCTTTGGAAAGAAGCCTGCACGTTGTGCCTTTCAGCTCTAGGACAAAGTAGCACACCCAGAGCAGAAGTCCTACTTCAGCCAGATCAGGCCTGCAAAGAAACTGCGTTTCACAGGCCTTTGGAAGAGATGCTCCCGGTAGGCTGTAAGAGCACTGTGCAGAGCGAGTTGTTTCTTAGCTTCCCAAAGAGCTGGAAGCAAGATGCTGTGGGGCCCAACTCGCCCTTTGGAAAGAAGCCTGCACGTTGTGCCTTTCAGCTCTAGGGCAAAGTAGCACACCCAGAGCAGAAGTCCTACTTCAGCCAGATCAGGCCTGCAAAGAATCTGCGTTTCACAGGCCTTTGGAAGAGATGCTCCCGGTAGGATGTAAGAGCACTGTGCAGAGCGAGTTGTTTCTTAGCTTCCCAAAGAGCTGGAAGCAAGATGCTCTGGGGCCCAACTCGCCCTTTGGAAAGAAGCCTGCACGTTGTGCCTTTTAGCTCTAGGGCAAAGTAGCACACCCAGAGCAGAAGTCCTACTTCAGCCAGATCAGGCCTGCAAAGAAACTGCGTTTCACAGGCCTTTGGAAGAGATGTTCCCGGTAGGCTGTAAGAGCACTGTGCAGAGCGAGTTGTTTCTTAGCTTCCCAAAGAGCTGGAAGCAAGATGCTGTGGGGCCCAACTCGCCCTTTGGAAAGAAGCCTGCACGTTGTGCCTTTCAGCTCTAGGGCCAATTAGCACACCCAGAGCAGAAGTCCTACTTCAGCCAGATCAGGCCTGCAAAGAAACTGCGTTTCACAGGCCTTTGGAAGAGATGTTCCCGGTAGGCTGTAAGAGCACTGTGCAGAGCGAGTTGTTTCTTAGCTTCCCAAAGAGCTGGAAGCAAGATGCTGTGGGGCCCAACTCGCCCTTTGGAAAGAAGCCTGCACGTTGTGCCTTTCAGCTCTAGGGCAAAGTAGCACACCCAGAGCAGAAGTCCTACTTCAGCCAGATCAGGCCTGCAAAGAAACTGCGTTTCACAGGCCTTTGGAAGAGATGTTCCCGGTAGGCTGTAAGAGCACTGTGCAGAGCGAGTTGTTTCTTAGCTTCCCAAAGAGCTGGAAGCAAGATGCTGTGGGGCCCAACTCGCCCTTTGGAAAGAAGCCTGCACGTTGTGCCTTTCAGCTCTAGGGCAAAGTAGCACACCCAGAGCAGAAGTCCTACTTCAGCCAGATCAGGCCTGCAAAGAAACTGCGTTTCACAGGCCTTTGGAAGAGATGTTCCCGGTAGGCTGTAAGAGCACTGTGCAGAGCGAGTTGTTTCTTAGCTTCCCAAAGAGCTGGAAGCAAGATGCTGTGGGGCCCAACTCGCCCTTTGGAAAGAAGCCTGCACGTTGTGCCTTTCAGCTCTAGGGCAAAGTAGCACACCCAGAGCAGAAGTCCTACTTCAGCCAGATCAGGCCTGCAAAGAAACTGCGTTTCACAGGCCTTTGGAAGAGATGTTCCCGGTAGGCTGTAAGAGCACTGTGCAGAGCGAGTTGTTTCTTAGCTTCCCAAAGAGCTGGAAGCAAGATGCTGTGGGGCCCAACTCGCCCTTTGGAAAGAAGCCTGCACGTTGTGCCTTTCAGCTCTAGGGCAAAGTAGCACACCCAGAGCAGAAGTCCTACTTCAGCCAGATCAGGCCTGCAAAGAAACTGCGTTTCACAGGCCTTTGGAAGAGATGTTCCCGGTAGGCTGTAAGAGCACTGTGCAGAGCGAGTTGTTTCTTAGCTTCCCAAAGAGCTGGAAGCAAGATGCTGTGGGGCCCAACTCGCCCTTTGGAAAGAAGCCTGCACGTTGTGCCTTTCAGCTCTAGGGCAAAGTAGCACACCCAGAGCAGAAGTCCTACTTCAGCCAGATCAGGCCTGCAAAGAAACTGCGTTTCACAGGCCTTTGGAAGAGATGCTCCCGGTAGGCTGTAAGAGCACTGTGCAGAGCGAGTTGTTTCTTAGCTTCCCAAAGAGCTGGAAGCAAGATGCTGTGGGGCCCAACTCGCCCTTTGGAAAGAAGCCTGCACGTTGTGCCTTTCAGCTCTAGGGCAAAGTAGCACACCCAGAGCAGAAGTCCTACTTCAGCCAGATCAGGCCTGCAAAGAAACTGCGTTTCACAGGCCTTTGGAAGAGATGTTCCCGGTAGGCTGTAAGAGCACTGTGCAGAGCGAGTTGTTTCTTAGCTTCCCAAAGAGCTGGAAGCAAGATGCTGTGGGGCCCAACTCGCCCTTTGGAAAGAAGCCTGCACGTTGTGCCTTTCAGCTCTAGGGCAAAGTAGCACACCCAGAGCAGAAGTCCTACTTCAGCCAGATCAGGCCTGCAAAGAAACTGCGTTTCACAGGCCTTTGGAAGAGATGTTCCCGGTAGGCTGTAAGAGCACTGTGCAGAGCGAGTTGTTTCTTAGCTTCCCAAAGAGCTGGAAGCAAGATGCTGTGGGGCCCAACTCGCCCTTTGGAAAGAAGCCTGCACGTTGTGCCTTTCAGCTCTAGGGCAAAGTAGCACACCCAGAGCAGAAGTCCTACTTCAGCCAGATCAGGCCTGCAAAGAAACTGCGTTTCACAGGCCTTTGGAAGAGATGTTCCCAGTAGGCTGTAAGAGCACTGTGCAGAGCGAGTTGTTTCTTAGCTTCCCAAAGAGCTGGAAGCAAGATGCTGTGGGGCCCAACTCGCCCTTTGGAAAGAAGCCTGCACGTTGTGCCTTTCGGCTCTAGGGCAAAGTAGCACACCCAGAGCAGAAGTCCTACTTCAGCCAGATCAGGCCTGCAAAGAAACTGCGTTTTACAGGCCTTTGGAAGAGATACTCCAGGTAGGCTGTAAGAGCACTGTGCAGAGCAAGTTGTTTCTTAGCTTCCCAAAGAGCAGGAAGCAAGATGCTGTGGGGGGCAAATCGCCCTTTGGAAAGAAGCCTGCACGTTGTGCCTTTCAGCTCTAGGGCAAAGTAGCACACCCAGAGCAGAAGTCATACTTCATCCAGATCAGGCCTGCAAAGAAAGTGCGTTTCACAGGCCTTTGGAAGAGATGTTCCCGGTAGGCTGTAAGAGCACTGTGCAGAGCGAGTTGTTTCTTAGCTTCCCAAAGAGGTGGAAGCAAGATGCTGTGGGGCCCAACTCGCCCTTTGGAAGGAAGCCTGCACGTTGTGCCTTTCAGCTCTAGGGCAATGTAGCACACCCAGAGCAGAAGTCCTACTTCAGCCAGATCAGGCCTGCAAAGAAACTGCGTTTCACAGGCCTTTGGAAGAGATGTTCCCGGTAGGCTGCAAGAGGACTGTGCAGAGCGAGTTGTTTCTTAGCTTCCCAAAGAGCTGGAAGCAAGATGCTGTGGGGCCCAACTCGCCCTTTCGAATGAAGCCTGCACGTTGTGCCTTTCAGGTCTAGGGAGAATTAGCACACCCAGAGCAGAAGTCCTACTTCAGCCAGATCAGGCCTGCAAAGAAGCTGCGTTTCCCAGGCCTTTGGAAGAGATGTTTCTGGTAGGCTGTAAGTACACTGTGCAGAGCGAGTGGTTTCTTAGCTTCCCAAAGAGCTGGAAGCAAGATGCTGTGGGGCCCAACTCGCCCTTTGGAAAGAAGCCTGCACGTTTTGCCTTTCAGCTCTAGGGCAAAGTAGCACACCCAGAGCAGAAGTCCTACTTCAGCCAGATCAGGCCTGCAAAGAAACTGCGTTTCACAGGCCTTTGGAAGAGATGTTCCCACTAGGCTGTAAGAGCACTGTGCAGAGCGAGTTGTTTCTTAGCTTCCCAAAGAGCTGGAAGCAAGATGCTGTGGGGCCCAACTTGCCCCTTGGAAAGAAGCCTGCACGTTGTGCCTTTCAGCTCTAGGGCAAAGTAGCACACCCAGAGCAGAAGTCCTACTTCAGCCACATCAGGCCTGCAAAGAAACTGCGTTTCACAGGCCTTTGGAAGAGATGTTCCGTGTAGGCTGAAAGAGCACTGTGCAGAGCGAGTTGTTTCCTAGCTTCCCAAAGAGCTGGAAGCAAGATGCTGTGGGGCCCATCTCGCCCTTTGGAAAGAAGCCTGCAGGTTGTGCCTTTCAGCTCTAGGGCAAAGTAGCACACCCAGAGCAGAAGTCCTACTTCAGCCAGATCAGGCCTACAAAGAAACTGCGTTTCACAGGCTTTTGGAAGAGATGTTCCCGGTAGGCTGTAAGAGCACTGTGCAGAGCGAGTTGTTTCTTAGCTTCCCAAAGAGCTGGAAGCAAGATGCTGTGGGGCCCAACTCGCCCTTTGGAAAGAAGCCTGCACGTTGTGCCTTTCAGCTCTAGGGCAATGTAGCACACTCAGAGCAGAAGTTCTACTTCAGCCAGATCAGGCCTGCAAAGAAACTACGTTTCACAGGTCTCTGGAAGAGACCTTCCCGGTAGGCTGTAAGAGCACTGTGCAGAGAAGTTTGTTTCTTACATTCGGAAATAGCTGGAAGCAAGAAGCTGTGGGGCCAAACTCACCCTTTGGAAAGAAGCCTGCACGTTGTGCCTTTCAGCTCTAGGGCAAAGTAGCACACCCAGAGCAGAAGTCCTACTTCATCCAGATCAGGCCTGCAAAGAAACTGCGTTTCACAGGCCTTTGGAAGAGATGTTCCCGGTAGGCTGTAAGAGCACTGAGCAGAGCGAGTTGTTTCTTAGCTTGCCAAGGAGCTGGAAGCAAGATGCTGTGGGGCGCAACTCGCCCTTTGGAAAGAAGCCTGCACGTTGTGCCTTTCAGCTCTAGGGCAAAGAAGCACACCCAGAGCAGAAGTCCTACTTCAGCCAGATCAGGCCTGCAAAGAAACTGCGTTTCACAGGCCTTTGGAAGAGATGCTCCCGGTAGGGTGTAAGAGCAGTGTGCAGAGCGAGTTGTTTCTTAGCTTTCCAAAGAGCTGGAAGCAAGATGCTGTGGGGCCAAATCGCCATTTGGAAAGAAGCCTGCACGTTGTGCCTTTCAGCTCTAGGGCAAAGTAGCGAACCCAGAGCAGAAGTCCTACTTCAGCCAGATCAGGCCTGCAAAGAAACTGCCTTTCACAGGCCTTTGGAAGAGATGTTCCCGGTAGGCTGTAAGAGCACTGTGCAGAGCGAGTTGTTTCTTAGCTTCCCAAAGAGCTGGAAGCAAGATGCTGTGGGGCCCAACTCGCCCTTTGGAAAGAAGCCTGCACGTTGTGCCTTTCGGCTCTAGGGCAAAGTAGCACACCCAGAGCAGAAGTCCTACTTCAGCCAGATCAGGCCTGCAAAGAAACTGCGTTTCACAGGCCTTTGGAAGACATGCTCCCCGGAGGCTGTAAGAGCACTGTGCAGAGCGAGTTGTTTCTTAGCTTCCCAAAGAGCTGGAAGCAAGATTCTGTGGGGCCCAACTCGCCCTTTGGAAAGAAGCCTGCACGTTGTGCCTTTCAGCTCTAGGGCAAATTAGCACGCCCAGAGCAGAAGTCCTACTTCAGCCAGATAAGGCCTGCAAAGAAGCTGCGTTTCCCAGGCCTTTGGAAGAGATGTTTCTGGTAGGCTGTAAGTACACTGTGCAGAGGGAGTGATTTCTTAGCTTCCCAAAGAGCTGGAAGCAAGATGCTGTGGGGCCCAACTCGCCCTTTGGAAAGAAGCCTGTACGTTGTGCCTTTCAGCTCTAGGGCAAAGTAGCACACCCAGAGCAGAAGTCCTACTTCAGCCAGATCAGGCCTGCAAAGAAGCTGCGTTTCACAGGCCTTTGGAAGAGATGCTCCCGGTAGGCTGTAAGAGCACTGTGCAGAGCGAGTTGTTTCTTAGCTTCCCAAAGAGCTGGAAGCAAGATGCTGTGGGGCCCAACTCGCCCTTTGGAAAGAAGCCTGCACGTTGTGCCTTTCAGCTCTAGGGCAAAGTAGCACACCCAGAGCAGAAGTCCTACTTCAGGCAGATCAGGCCTGCAAAGAAACTGCGTTTCACAGGCCTTTGGAAGAGATGTTCCCGGTAGGCTGTAAGAGCACTGTGCAGAGCGAGTTGTTTCTTAGCTTCCCAAAGAGCTGGAAGCAAGATGCTGTGGGGCCCAACTCGCCCTTTGGAAAGAAGCCTGCACGTTGTGCCTTTCAGCTCTAGGGCAAAGTATCACACCCAGAGCAGAAGTCCTACTTCAGCCAGATCAGGCCTGCAAAGAAACTGCGTTTCACAGGCCTTTGGAAGAGATGTTCCCACTAGGCTGTAAGAGCACTGTGCAGAGCGAGTTGTTTCTTAGCTTCCCAAAGAGCTGGAAGCAAGATGCTGTGGGGCCCAACTCGCCCTTTGGAAAGAAGCCTGCACGTTGTGCCTTTCAGCTCTAGGGCAAATTAGCACACCCAGAGCAGAAGTCCTACTTCAGCCAGATCAGGCCTGCAAAGAAACTGCGTTTCACAGGCCTTTGGAAGAGATGCTCCCGGTAGGCTGTAAGAGCACTGTGCAGAGCGAGTTGTTTCTTAGCTTCCCAAAGAGCTGGAAGCAAGATGCTGACGGGCCCAACTCGCCCTTTGGAAAGAAGCCTGCACGTTGTGCCTTTAGCTCTAGGGCAATGTAGCACACCCAGAGCAGAAGTCCTACTTCAGCCAGATCAGGCCTGCAAAGAAACTGCGTTTCACAGGCCTTTGGAAGAGATGTTCCCGGTAGGCTGTAAGAGCACTGTGCAGAGCGAGTTGTTTCTTAGCTTCCCAAAGAGCTGGAAGCAAGATGCTGTGGGGCCCAACTCGCCCTTTGGAAAGAAGCCTGCACGTTGTGCCTTTCAGCTCTAGGGCAAAGTAGCACACCCAGAGCAGAAGTCCTACTTCAGCCAGATCAGGCCTGCAAAGAAACTGCGTTTCACAGGCCTTTGGAAGAGATGTTCCCGGTAGGCTGTAAGAGCACTGTGCAGAGCGAGTTGTTTCTTAGCTTCCCAAAGAGCTGGAAGCAAGATGCTGTGGGGCCCAACTCGCCCTTTGGAAAGAAGCCTGCACGTTGTGCCTTTCAGCTCTAGGGCAAAGTAGCACACCCAGAGCAGAAGTCCTACTTCAGCCAGATCAGGCCTGCAAAGAAACTGCGTTTCACAGGCCTTTGGAAGAGATGTTCCCGGTAGGCTGTAAGAGCACTGTGCAGAGCGAGTTGTTTCTTAGCTTCCCAAAGAGCTGGAAGCAAGATGCTGTGGGGCCCAACTCGCCCTTTGGAAAGAAGCCTGCACGTTGTGCCTTTCAGCTCTAGGGCAATGTAGCACACCCAGAGCAGAAGTCCTACTTCAGCCAGATCAGGCCTGCAAAGAAACTGCGTTTCACAGGCCTTTGGAAGAGATGTTCCCGGTAGGCTGTAAGAGCACTGTGCAGAGCGAGTTGTTTCTTAGCTTCCCAAAGAGCTGGAAGCAAGATGCTGTGGGGCCCAACTCGCCCTTTGGAAAGAAGCCTGCACATTGTGCCTTTCAGCTCTAGGGCAATGTAGCACACCCAGAGCAGAAGTCCTACTTCAGCCAGATCAGGCCTGCAAAGAAACTGCGTTTCACAGGCCTTTGGAAGAGATGTTCCCGGTAGGCTGTAAGAGCACTGTGCAGAGCGAGTTGTTTCTTAGCTTCCCAAAGAGCTGGAAGCAAGATGCTGACGGGCCCAACTCGCCCCTTGGAAAGAAGCCTGTTCGTTGTGCCTTTAGCTCTAGGGCAATGTAGCACACCCAGAGCAGAAGTCCTACTTCAGCCAGATCAGGCCTGCAAAGAAACTGCGTTTCACAGGCCTTTGGAAGAGATGTTCCCGGTAGGCTGTAAGAGCACTGTGCAGAGCGAGTTGTTTCTTAGCTTCCCAAAGAGCTGGAAGCAAGATGCTGTGGGGCCCAACTCGCCCTTTGGAAAGAAGCCTGCACGTTGTGCCTTTCGGCCCTAGGGCAAAGTAGCACACCCAGAGCAGAAGTCCTACTTCAGCCAGATCAGGCCTGCAAAGAAACTGCGTTTCACAGGCCTTTGGAAGAGATGTTCCCGGTAGGCTGTAAGAGCACTGTGCAGAGCGAGTTGTTTCTTAGCTTCCCAAAGAGCTGGAATCAAGATGCTGTGGGGCCCAACTCGCCCTTTGGAATGAAGCCTGCACGTTGTGCCTTTCGGCTCTAGGGCAAAGTAGCACACCCAGAGCAGAAGTCCTACTTCAGCCAGATCAGGCCTGCAAAGAAACTGCGTTTCACAGGCCTTTGGAAGACATGCTCCCCGGAGGCTGTAAGAGCACTGTGCAGAGCGAGTTGTTTCTTAGCTTCCCAAAGAGGTGGAAGCAAGATTCTGTGGGGCCCAACTCGCCCTTTGGAAAGAAGCCTGCACGTTGTGCCTTTCAGCTCTAGGGCAAAGTAGCACGCCCAGAGCAGAAGTCCTACTTCAGCCAGATCAGGCCTGCAAAGAAACTGCGTTTCACAGGCCTTTGGAAGAGATGCTCCCGGTAGGCTGTAAGAGCACTGTGCAGAGCGAGTTGTTTCTTAGCTTCCCAAAGAGCTGGAAGCAAGATGCTGTGGGGCCCAACTCGCCCTTTGGAAAGAAGCCCGCACGTTGTGCCTTTCAGCTCTAGGGCAATGTAGCACACCCAGAGCAGAAGTCCTACTTCAGCCGGATCAGGCCTGCAAAGAAACTGCGTTTCACAGGCCTTTGGAAGAGATGCTCCAGGTAGGCTGTAAGAGCACTGTGCAGAGCGAGTTCTTTCTTAGCTTCCCAAAGAGCTGGAAGCAAGATGCTGTGGGGCCCAAATCGCCCTTTGGAAAGAAGCCTGCACGTTGTGCCTTTCAGCTCTAGGGCAAAGTAGCACACCCAGAGCAGAAGTCCTACTTCAGCCAGATCAGGCCTGCAAAGAAACTGCGTTTCACAGGCCTTTGGAAGAGATGTTCCCGGTAGGCTGTAAGAGCACTGTGCAGAGCGAGTTGTTTCTTAGCTTCCCAAAGAGCTGGAAGCAAGATGCTGTGGGACCCAACTCGCCCTTTGGAAAGAAGCCTGCACGTTGTGCCTTTCAGCTCTAGGGCAAAGTAGCACACCCAGAGCAGAAGTCCTACTTCAGCCAGATCAGGCCTGCAAAGAATCTGCGTTTCACAGGCCTTTGGAAGAGATGTTCCCGGTAGGCTGTAAGAGCACTGTGCAGAGCGAGTTGTTTCTTAGCTTCCCAAAGAGCTGGAAGCAAGATGCTCTGGGGCCCAACTCGCCCTTTGGAAAGAAGCCTGCACGTTGTGCCTTTTAGCTCTAGGGCAAAGTAGGACACCCAGAGCAGAAGTCCTACTTCAGCCAGATCAGGCCTGCAAAGAAACTGCGTTTCACAGGCCTTTGGAAGAGATGCTCCTGGTAGGCTGTGAGAGCACTGTGCAGAGCGAGTTGTTTCTTAGCTTCCCAAAGAGCTGGAAGCAGGATGCTGTGGGGCCCAACTCGCCCTTTGGAAAGAAGCCTGCACGTTGTGCCTTTCAGCTCTAGGGCCAATTAGCACACCCAGAGCAGAAGTCCTACTTCAGCCAGATCAGGCCTGCAAAGAAGCTGCGTTTCCCAGGCCTTTGGAAGAGATGTTTCAGGTAGGCTGTAAGTACACTGTGCAGAGCGAGTGGTTTCTTAGCTTCCCAAAGAGCTGGAAGCAAGATGCTGTGGGGCCCAACTCGCCCTTTGGAAAGAAGCCTGCACGTTGTGTCTTTCAGCTCTAGGGCAAAGTAGCACACCCAGAGCTGAAGTCCTACTTCAGCCAGATCAGGCCTGCAAAGAAAGTGCGTTTCACAGGCCTTTGGAAGAGATGCTCCCGGTAGGCTGTAAGAGCAGTGTGCAGAGCGAGTTGTTTCTTAGCTTCCCAAAGAGCTGGAAGCAAGATGCTGTGGGGCCCAAATCGCCATTTAGAAAGAAGCCTGCACGTTGTGCCTTTCAGCTCTAGGGCAAAGTAGCGAACCCAGAGCAGAAGTCCTACTTCAGCCAGATCAGGCCTGCAAAGAAACTGCCTTTCACAGGCCTTTGGAAGAGATGTTCCCGGTAGGCTGTAAGAGCACTGTGCAGAGCGAGTTGTTTCTTAGCTTCCCAAAGAGCTGGAAGCAAGATGCTGTGGGGCCCAACTCGCCCTTTGGAAAGAAGCCTGTACGTTGTGCCTTTAGGCTCTAGGGCAAAGAAGCACACCCAGAGAAGAAGTCCTACTTCAGCCAGATCAGGCCTGCAAAGAAACTGCGTTTCACAGGCCTTTGGAAGACATGCTCCCCGGAGGCTGTAAGAGCACTGTTCAGACCGAGTTGTTTCTTAGCTTCCCAAAGAGCTGGAAGCAAGATGCTGTGGGGCCCAACTCGCCCTTTGGAAAGAAGCCTGAACATTGTGCCTTTCAGCTCTAGGGCAATGTAGCACACTCAGAGCAGAAGTTCTACTTCAGCCAGATCAGGCCTGCAAAGAAACTGCGTTTCACAGGTCGCTGGAAGAGACCTTCCCGGTAGGCTGTAAGAGCACTGTGCAGAGAAGGTTGTTTCTTACATTCGGAAATAGCTGGAAGCAAGAAGCTGTGGGGCCAAACTCACCCTTTGGAAAGAAGCCTGCACGTTGTGCCTTTCAGCTCTAGGGCAAAGTAGCACACCCAGAGCAGAAGTCCTACTTCATCCAGATCAGGCCTGCAAAGAAACTGCGTTTCACAGGTCTTTGGAAGAGATGTTCCCGGTAGGCTGTAAGAGCACTGAGCAGAGCGAGTTGTTTCTTAGCTTGCCAAGGAGCTGGAAGCAAGATGCTGTGGGGCCCAACTCGCCCTTTGGAAAGAAGCCTGCACGTTGTGCCTTTCAGCTCTAGGGCAAAGAAGCACACCCAGAGCAGAAGTCCTACTTCAGCCAGATCAGGCCTGCAAAGAAACTGCGTTTCACAGGCCTTTGGAAGAGATGTTCCCGGTAGGCTGTAAGAGCACTGTGCAGAGCGAGTTGTTTCTTAGCTTCCCAAAGAGCTGGAAGCAAGATGCTGTGGGGCCCAACTCGCCCCTTGGAAAGAAGCCTGCACGTTGTGCCTTTCAGCTCTAGGGCAAAGTAGCACACCTAGAGCAGAAGTCCTACTTCATCCAGATCAGGCCTGCAAAGAAACTGCGTTCTACAGGCCTTTGGAAGAGATGCTCCAGGTAGGCTTTAAGAGCACTGTGCAGAGCGAGTTGTTTCTTAGCTTCCCAAAGAGCTGGAAGCAAGATGCTGTGGGGCCCAACTCGCCCTTTGGAAAGAAGCCTGCACTTTGTGCCTTTCAGCTCTAGGGCAAAGTAGCACACCAGAGCAGAAGTCCTACTTCAGCCAGATCAGGCCTGCAAAGAAACTGCGTTTCACAGGCCTTTGGAAGAGATGTTCCCGGTAGGCTGTAAGAGCACTGTGCAGAGCGAGTTGTTTCTTAGCTTCCCAAAGAGCTGGAAGCAAGATGCTGTGGGGCCCAACTCGCCCTTTGGAAAGAAGCCTGCACGTTGTGCCTTTCAGCTCTAGGGCAAAGTATCACACCCAGAGCAGAAGTCCTACTCCAGCCAGATCAGGCCTGCAAAGAAACTGCGTTTCACAGGCCTTTGGAAGACATGCTCCCCAGAGGCTGTAAGAGCTCTGTGCAGAGCGAGTTGTTTCTTAGCTTCCCAAAGAGCTGGAAGCAAGATGCTGTGGGGCCCAACTCGCACTTTCGAAAGAAGCCTGCACGTTGTGCCTTTCAGCTCTAGGGCAAAGTAGCACACCCAGAGCAGAAGTCCTACTTCAGCCAGATCAGGCCTGCAAAGAAACTGCGTTTAACCAGGCCTTTGGAAGAGATGTTCCCGGTAGGCTGTAAGAGCACTGTGCAGAGCGAGTTGTTTCTTAGCTTCCCAAAGAGCTGGAAGCAAGATGCTGTGGGGCCCAACTCGCCCTTTGGAAAGAAGCCTGAACATTGTGCCTTTCAGCTCTAGGGCAATGTAGCACACTCAGAGCAGAAGTTCTACTTCAGCCAGATCAGGCCTGCAAAGAAACTGCGTTTCACAGGTCTCTGGAAGAGACCTTCCCGGTAGGCTGTAAGAGCACTGTGCAGAGAAGGTTGTTTCTTACATTCGGAAATAGCTGGAAGCAAGAAGCTGTGGGGCCAAACTCACCCTTTGGAAAGAAGCCTGCACGTTGTGCCTTTCAGCTCTAGGGCAAAGTAGCACACCCAGAGCAGAAGTCCTACTTCAGCCAGATTAGGCCTGCAAAGAAACTGCGTTTCACAGGCCTTTGGAAGAGATGTTCCCGGTAGGCTGTAAGAGCACTGTGCAGAGCGAGTTGTTTCTTAGCTTCCCAAAGAGCTGGAAGCAAGATGCTGTGGGGCCCAACTCGCCCTTTGGAAAGAAGCCTGCACGTTGTGCCTTTCAGCTCTAGGGCAAAGTAGCACACCCAGAGCAGAAGTCCTACTTCAGGCAGATCAGGCCTGCAAAGAAACTGCGTTTCACAGGCCTTTGGAAGAGATGTTCCTGGCAGGCTGTAAGAGCACTGTGCAGAGCGAGTTGTTTCTTAGCTTCCCAAAGAGCTGGAAGCAAGATGCTGTGGGGCCCAACTCGCCCTTTCGAATGAAGCCTGCACGTTGTGCCTTTCAGCTCTAGGGCCAATTAGCACACCCAGAGCAGAAAGTCCTACTTCAGCCAGATCAGGCCTGCAAAGAAGCTGCGTTTCCCAGGCCTTTGGAAGAGATGTTTCCGGTAGGCTGTAAGTACACTGTGCAGAGCGAGTGGTTTCTTAGCTTCCCAAAGAGCTGGAAGCAAGATGCTGTGGGGCCCAACTCGCCCTTTGGAAAGAAGCCCGCACGTTGTGCCTTTCAGCTCTAGGGCAAATTAGCACACCCAGAGCAGAAGTCCTACTTCAGCCAGATCAGGCCTGCAAAGAAACTGCGTTTCACAGGCCTTTGGAAGAGATGTTCCCACTAGGCTGTAAGAGCACTGTGCAGAGCGAGTTGTTTCTTAGCTTCCCAAAGAGCTGGAAGCAAGATGCTGTGGAGCCCAACTCGCCCTTTGGAAAGAAGCCTGCACGTTTTGCCTTTCAGCTCTAGGGCAAAGTAGCACACCCAGAGCAGAAGTCCTACTTCAGCCAGATCAGGCCTGCAAAGAAACTGCGTTTCACAGGCCTTTGGAAGAGATGTTCCCACTAGGCAGTAAGAGCACTGTGCAGAGCGAGTTGTTTCTTAGCTTCCCAAAGAGCTGGAAGCAAGATGCTGTGGGGCCCAACTTGCCCTTTGGAAAGAAGCCTGCACGTTGTGCCTTTCAGCTCTAGGACAAAGTAGCACACCCAGAGCAGAAGTCCTACTTCAGCCAGATCAGGCCTGCAAAGAAACTGCCTTTCACAGGCCTTTGGAAGACATGCTCCCGGTAGGCTGTAAGAGCACTGTGCAGAGCGAGTTGTTTCTTAGCTTCCCAAAGAGCTGGAAGCAAGATGCTGTGGGGCCCAACTCGCCCTTTGGAAAGAAGCCTGCACGTTGTGCCTTTCAGCTCTAGGGCAAAGTAGCACACCCAGAGCAGAAGTCCTACTTCAGCCAGATCAGGCCTGCAAAGAAACTGCGTTTCACAGGCCTTTGGAAGAGATGCTCCTGGTAGGCTGTGAGAGCACTGTGCAGAGCGAGTTGTTTCTTAGCTTCCCAAAGAGCTGGAAGCAGGATGCTGTGGGGCCCAACTCGCCCTTTGGAAAGAAGCCTGCACGTTGTGCCTTTCAGCTCTAGGGCCAATTAGCACACCCACAGCAGAAGTCCTACTTCAGCCAGATCAGGCCTGCAAAGAAGCTGCGTTTCCCAGGCCTTTGGAAGAGATGTTTCAGGTAGGCTGTAAGTACACTGTGCAGAGCGAGTGGTTTCTTAGCTTCCCAAAGAGCTGGAAGCAAGATGCTGTGGGGCCCAACTCGCCCTTTGGAAAGAAGCCTGCACGTTGTGCCTTTCAGCTCTAGGGCAAAGTAGCGAACCCAGAGCAGAAGTCCTACTTCAGCCAGATCAGGCCTGCAAAGAAACTGCCTTTCACAGGCCTTTGGAAGAGATGTTCCCCGTAGGCTGTAAGAGCACTGTGCAGAGCGAGTTGTTTCTTAGCTTCCCAAAGAGCTGGAAGCAAGATGCTGTGGGGCCCAACTCGCCCTTTGGAAAGAAGCCTGTACGTTGTGCCTTTCGGCTCTAGGGCAAAGAAGCACACCCAGAGCAGAAGTCCTACTTCAGCCAGATCAGGCCTGCAAAGAAACTGCGTTTCACAGGCCTTTGGAAGAGATGTTCCCGGTAGGCTGTAAGAGCACTGTGCAGAGCGAGTTGTTTCTTAGCTTCCCAAAGAGCTGGAAGCAAGATGCTGTGGGGCCCAACTCGCCCTTTGGAAAGAAGCCTGCACGTTGTGCCTTTCAGCTCTAGGGCAAAGTAGCACACCCAGAGCAGAAGTCCTACTTCAGCCAGATCAGGCCTGCAAAGAAACTGCGTTTCACAGGCCTTTGGAAGAGATGCTCCCCAGAGGCTGTAAGAGCACTGTGCAGAGCGAGTTGTTTCTTAGCTTCCCAAAGAGCTGGAAGCAAGATGCTGTGGGGCCCAACTCGCCCTTTCGAAAGAAGCCTGCACGTTGTGCCTTTCAGCTCTAGGGCAAAGTAGCACACCCAGAGCAGAAGTCCTACTTCAGCCAGATCAGGCCTGCAAAGAAACTGCGTTTCACAGGCCTTTGGAAGAGATGTTCCCGGTAGGCTGTAAGAGCACTGTGCAGAGCGAGTTGTTTCTTAGCTTCCCAAAGAGCTGGAAGCAAGATGCTGTGGGGCCCAACTCGCCCTTTGGAAAGAAGCCTGCACGTTGTGCCTTTCAGCTCTAGGGCAAAGTAGCACACCCAGAGCAGAAGTCCTACTTCAGCCAGATCAGGCCTGCAAAGAAACTGCGTTTCACAGGCCTTTGGAAGAGATGTTCCCGGTAGGCTGTAAGAGCACTGTGCAGAGCGAGTTGTTTCTTACCTTCCCAAAGAGCTGGAAGCAAGATGCTGTGGGGCCCAACTCGCCCTTTGGAAAGAAGCCTGCACGTTGTGCCTTTCAGCTCTAGGGCAAAGTAGCACACCCAGAGCAGAAGTCCTACTTCAGCCAGATCAGGCCTGCAAAGAAACTGCGTTTCACAGGCCTTTGGAAGAGATGTTCCCGGTAGGCTGTAAGAGCACTGTGCAGAGCGAGTTGTTTCTTAGCTTCCCAAAGAGCTGGAAGCAAGATGCTGTGGGGCCCAACTCGCCCTTTGGAAAGAAGCCTGCACGTTGTGCCTTTCAGCTCTAGGGCAAAGTAGCACACCCAGAGCAGAAGTCCTACTTCAGCCAGATCAGGCCTGCAAAGAAACTGCGTTTCACAGGCCTTTGGAAGAGATGTTCCCGGTAGGCTGTAAGAGCACTGTGCAGAGCGAGTTGTTTCTTAGCTTCCCAAAGAGCTGGAAGCAAGATGCTGTGGGGCCCAACTCGCCCTTTGGAAAGAAGCCTGCACGTTGTGCCTTTCAGCTCTAGGGCCAATTAGCACACCCAGAGCAGAAAGTCCTACTTCAGCCAGATCAGGCCTGCAAAGAAACTGCGTTTCACAGGCCTTTGGAAGAGATGTTCCCGGTAGGCTGTAAGAGCACTGTGCAGAGCGAGTTGTTTCTTAGCTTCCCAAAGAGCTGGAAGCAAGATGCTGTGGGGCCCAACTCGCCCTTTGGAAAGAAGCCTGCACGTTGTGCCTTTCAGCTCTAGGGCAAAGTAGCACACCCAGAGCAGAAGTCCTACTTCAGCCAGATCAGGCCTGCAAAGAAACTGCGTTTCACAGGCCTTTGGAAGAGATGTTCCCACTAGGCTGTAAGAGCACTGTGCAGAGCGAGTTGTTTCTTAGCTTCCCAAAGAGCTGGAAGCAAGATGCTGTGGGGCCCAACTCGCCCTTTGGAAAGAAGCCTGCACGTTGTGCCTTTCAGCTCTAGGGCAAAGTAGCACACCCAGAGCAGAAGTCCTACTTCAGCCAGATCAGGCCTGCAAAGAAACTGCGTTTCACAGGCCTTTGGAAGAGATGTTCCCACTAGGCTGTAAGAGCACTGTGCAGAGCGAGTTGTTTCTTAGCTTCCCAAAGAGCTGGAAGCAAGATGCTGTGGGGCCCAACTCGCCCTTTGGAAAGAAGCCTGCACGTTGTGCCTTTCAGCTCTAGGGCAAAGTAGCACACCCAGAGCAGAAGTCCTACTTCAGCCAGATCAGGCCTGCAAAGAAACTGCGTTTCACAGGCCTTTGGAAGAGATGCTCCCGGTAGGCTGTAAGAGCACTGTGCAGAGCGAGTTGTTTCTTAGCTTCCCAAAGAGCTGGAAGCAAGATGCTGTGGGGCCCAACTCGCCCTTTGGAAAGAAGCCTGCACGTTGTGCCTTTCAGCTCTAGGGCAAAGTAGCACACCCAGAGCAGAAGTCCTACTTCAGCCAGATCAGGCCTGCAAAGAAACTGCGTTTCACAGGCCTTTGGAAGAGATGTTCCCGGTAGGCTGTAAGAGCACTGTGCAGAGCGAGTTGTTTCTTAGCTTCCCAAAGAGCTGGAAGCAAGATGCTGTGGGGCCCAACTCGCCCTTTGGAAAGAAGCCTGCACGTTGTGCCTTTCAGCTCTAGGGCAAAGTAGCACACCCAGAGCAGAAGTCCTACTTCAGCCAGATCAGGCCTGCAAAGAAACTGCGTTTCACAGGCCTTTGGAAGAGATGTTCCAGGTAGGCTGTAAGAGCACTGTGCAGAGCGAGTGGTTTCTTAGCTTCCCAAAGAGCTGGAAGCAAGATGCTGTGGGGCCCAACTCGCCCTTTGGAAAGAAGCCTGCACGTTGTGCCTTTCAGCTCTAGGGCAAAGTAGCACACCCAGAGCAGAAGTCCTACTTCAGCCAGATCAGGCCTGCAAAGAAACTGCGTTTCACAGGCCTTTGGAAGAGATGTTCCCGGTAGGCTGTAAGAGCACTGTGCAGAGCGAGTTGTTTCTTAGCTTCCCAAAGAGCTGGAAGCAAGATGCTGTGGGGCCCAACTCGCCCTTTGGAAAGAAGCCTGCACGTTGTGCCTTTCAGCTCTAGGGCAAAGTAGCACACCCAGAGCAGAAGTCCTACTTCAGCCAGATCAGGCCTGCAAAGAAACTGCGTTTCACAGGCCTTTGGAAGACATGCTCCCCGGAGGCTGTAAGAGCACTGTGCAGACCGAGTTGTTTCTTAGCTTCCCAAAGAGCTGGAAGCAAGATGCTGTGGGGCCCAACTCGCCGTTTGGAAAGAAGCCTGCACGTTGTGCCTTTCAGCTCTAGGGCAAAGTAGCACACCCAGAGCAGAAGTCCTACTTCAGCCAGATCAGGCCTGCAAAGAAACTGCGTTTCACAGGCCTTTGGAAGAGATGTTCCCGGTAGGCTGTAAGAGCACTGTGCAGAGCGAGTTGTTTCTTAGCTTCCCAAAGAGCTGGAAGCAAGATGCTGTGGGGCCCAACTCGCCCCTTTGAAAGAAGCCTGCACGTTGTGCCTTTCAGCTCTAGGGCAAAGTAGCACACCCAGAGCAGAAGTCCTACTTCAGCCAGATCAGGCCTGCAAAGAAACTGCGTTTCACAGGCCTTTGGAAGAGATGTTCCCGGTAGGCTGTAAGAGCACTGTGCAGAGCGAGTTGTTTCTTAGCTTCCCAAAGAGCTGGAAGCAAGATGCTGTGGGGCCCAACTCGCCCTTTGGAAAGAAGCCTGCACGTTGTGCCTTTCAGCTCTAGGGCAAAGTAGCACACCCAGAGCAGAAGTCCTACTTCAGCCAGATCAGGCCTGCAAAGAAACTGCGTTTCACAGGCCTTTGGAAGAGATGTTCCTGGCAGGCTGTAAGAACACTGTGCAGAGCGAGTTGTTTCTTAGCTTCCCAAAGAGCTGGAAGCAAGATGCTGTGGGGCCCAACTCGCCCTTTCGAAAGAAGCCTGCACGTTGTGCCTTTCAGCTCTAGGGCCAATTAGCACACCCAGAGCAGAAGTCCTACTTCAGCCAGATCAGGCCTGCAAAGAAGCTGCGTTTCACAGGCCTTTGGAAGAGATGTTTCCGGTAGGCTGTACGTAGCACTGTGCAGAGCGAGTGGTTTCTTAGCTTCCCAAAGAGCTGGAAGCAAGATGCTGTGGGGCCCAACTCGCCCTTTGGAAAGAAGCCTGCACGTTGTGCCTTTCAGCTCTAGGGCAAAGTAGCACACCCAGAGCAGAAGTCCTACTTCAGCCAGATCAGGCCTGCAAAGAAGCTGCGTTTCACAGGCCTTTGGAAGAGATGTTCCCGGTAGGCTGTAAGTAGCACTGTGCAGAGCGAGTTGTTTCTTAGCTTCCCAAAGAGCTGGAAGCAAGATGCTGTGGGGCCCAACTCGCCCTTTGGAAAGAAGCCTGTACGTTGTGCCTTTCAGCTCTAGGGCAAAGTAGCACACCCAGAGCAGAAGTCCTACTTCAGCCAGATCAGGCCTGCAAAGAATCTGCGTTTCACAGGCCTTTGGAAGAGATGCTCCCGGTAGGCTGTAAGAGCACTGTGCAGAGCGAGTTGTTTCTTAGCTTCCCAAAGAGCTGGAAGCAAGATGCTGTGGGGCCCAACTCGCCCTTTGGAAAGAAGCCTGCACGTTGTGCCTTTCAGCTCTAGGGCAAAGTAGCACACCCAGAGCAGAAGTCCTACTTCAGCCAGATTAGGCCTGCAAAGAAACTGCGTTTCACAGGCCTTTGGAAGAGATGTTCCCGGCAGGCTGTAAGAGCACTGTGCAGAGCGAGTTGTTTCTTAGCTTCCCAAAGAGCTGGAAGCAAGATGCTGTGGGGCCCAACTCGCCCTTTCGAAAGAAGCCTGCACGTTGTGCCTTTCAGCTCTAGGGCCAAGTAGCACACCCAGAGCAGAAGTCCTACTTCAGCCAGATCAGGCCTGCAAAGAAACTGCGTTTCACAGGCCTTTGGAAGAGATGTTTCCGGTAGGCTGTAAGTAGCACTGTGCAGAGCGAGTGGTTTCTTAGCTTCCCAAAGAGCTGGAAGCAAGATGCTGTGGGGCCCAACTCGCCCTTTGGAAAGAAGCCTGCACGTTGTGCCTTTCAGCTCTAGGGCAAAGTAGCACACCCAGAGCAGAAGTCCTACTTCAGCCAGATCAGGCCTGCAAAGAAACTTCGTTTCACAGGCCTTTGGAAGAGATGTTCCCACTAGGCTGTAAGAGCACTGTGCAGAGCGAGTTGTTTCTTAGCTTCCCAAAGAGCTGGAAGCAAGATGCTGTGGAGCCCAACTCGCCCTTTGGAAAGAAGCCTGCACGTTGTGCCTTTCAGCTCTAGGGCAAAGTAGCACACCCAGAGCAGAAGTCCTACTTCATCCAGATCAGGCCTGCAAAGAAACTGCGTTCTACAGGCATTTGGAAGAGATGCTCCAGGTAGGCTTTAAGAGCACTGTGCAGAGCGAGTTGTTTCTTAGCTTCCCAAAGAGCTGGAAGCAAGATGCTGTGGGGCCCAACTCGCCCTTTGGAAAGAAGCCTGCACGTTTTGCCTTTCAGCTCTAGGGCAAAGTAGCACACCAGAGCAGAAGTCCTACTTCAGCCAGATCAGGCCTGCAAAGAAACTGCGTTTCACAGGCCTTTGGAAGAGATGTTCCCGGTAGGCTGTAAGAGCACTGTGCAGAGCGAGTTGTTTCTTAGCTTCCCAAAGAGCTGGAAGCAAGATGCTGTGGGGCCCAACTCGCCCTTTGGAAAGAAGCCTTCACGTTGTGCCTTTCGGCTCTAGGGCAAAGTAGCACACCCAGAGCAGAAGTCCTACTTCAGCCAGATCAGGCCTGCAAAGAAACTGCGTTTCACAGGCCTTTGGAAGACATGCTCCCCGGAGGCTGTAAGAGCTCTGTGCAGAGCGAGTTGTTTCTTAGCTTCCCAAAGAGCTGGAAGCAAGATGCTGTGGGGTCCAACTCGCACTTTCGAAAGAAGCCTGCACGTTGTGCCTTTCAGCTCTAGGGCAAAGTAGCACACCCAGAGCAGAAGTCCTACTTCAGCCAGATCAGGCCTGCAAAGAAACTGCGTTTAACCAGGCCTTTGGAAGAGATGTTCCCGGTAGGCTGTAAGAGCACTGTGCAGAGCGAGTTGTTTCTTAGCTTCCCAAAGAGCTGGAAGAAAGATGCTGTGGGGCCCAACTCGCCCCTTGGAAAGAAGCCTGCACGTTGTGCCTTTCAGCTCTAGGGCAATGTAGCACACCCAGAGCAGAAGTCCTACTTCAGCCAGATCAGGCTTGCAAAGAAACTGCGTTTCACAGGCCTTTGGAAGAGATGTTCCCGGTAGGCTGTAAGAGCACTGTGCAGAGCGAGCTGTTTCTTAGGTTCCCAAAGAGCTGAAAGCAAGATGCTCTGGGGCCCAACTCACCCTTTGGAAAGAAGCCTGCACGTTGTGCCTTTCAGCTCTAGGGCAAAGAAGCACACCCAGAGCAGAAGTCCTACTTCAGCCAGATAAGGCATGCAAAGAAACTGCGTTTCACAGGTCTTTGGAAGAGATGCTCCCGGTAGGCTGTAAGAGCACTGTGCAGAGCGAGTTGTTTCTTAGCTTCCCAAAGAGCTGGAAGCAAGATGCTCTGGGGCCCAACTCGCCCTTTGGAAAGAAGCCTGCACGTTGTGCCTTTCAGCTCTAGGGCAAAGTAGAACACCCAGAGCTGAAGTCCTACTTCAGCCAGATGAGGCCTGCAAAGAAAGTGCGTTTCACAGGCCTTTGGAAGAGATGCTCCCGGTAGGCTGTAAGAGCAGTGTGCAGAGCGAGTTGTTTCTTAGCTTTCCAAAGAGCTGGAAGCAAGATGCTTTGGGGCCCAAATCGCCATTTGGAAAGAAGCCTGCACGTTGTGCCTTTCAGCTCTAGGGCAAAGTAGCGAACCCAGAGCAGAAGTCCTACTTCAGCCAGATCAGGCCTGCAAAGAAACTGCCTTTCACAGGCCTTTGGAAGAGATGTTCCCGGTAGGCTGTAAGAGCACTGTGCAGAGCGAGTTGTTTCTTAGCTTCCCAAAGAGCTGGAAGCAAGATGCTGTGGGGCCCAACTCACCCTTTGGAAAGAAGCCTGCACGTTGTGCCTTTCGGCTCTAGGGCAAAGTAGCACACCCAGAGCAGAAGTCCTACTTCAGCCTGATCAGGCCTGCAAATAAACTGCGTTTCACAGGCCTTTGGAAGAGATGTTCCTGGCAGGCTGTAAGAGCACTGTGCAGAGCGAGTTGTTTCTTAGCTTCCCAAAGAGCTGGAAGCAAGATGCTGTGGGGCCCAACTCGCCCTTTCGAATGAAGCCTGCACGTTGTGCCTTTCAGCTCTAGGGAGAATTAGCACACCCAGAGCAGAAGTCCTACTTCAGCCAGATCAGGCCTGCAAAGAAGCTGCGTTTCCCAGGCCTTTGGAAGAGATGTTTCTGGTAGGCTGTAAGTACACTGTGCAGAGCGAGTGGTTTCTTAGCTTCCTAAAGAGCTGGAAGCAAGATGCTGTG
>NW_027227479.1:0-33141 GCF_037783145.1 Equus przewalskii | reverse complement strand
GCAGGTGATTTTGGCGTGTCCGGCAGGTGGTTCCGCCGTGCTCGGCAGGTGGTTCAGGCATGGCCGGCAGGTGGTTCCAGTCTGTCCAGGACGTGTTTCCAGCTTCTCCGGCAGGTGGTTCTGGTACGTCTGAGAGGTGGTTCCGCCATGGCTGGCAGGTGATTCCGGACTGTCCCCCAGGTGGTTCTGGCATAGCCAGCAGTTGATATTGGCCTGTCCGGCAGGTGGTTCCAGCGAGTCGAACAGGTGGCTCCGGCGTGCTCGGCAGGTGGTTCCGGTCTGTCCGGTAGGTGTTTCCGGCGTGTCTGGCACGTGCTTCCGGCACGTCTGAGAGGTGGTTCCGGCATGCGCGACAGGTGATTCCGTAGTGTCCGCCAGGTGGTTCTGGCGTACCCGGCAGGTGATTTTGGCGTGTCCGGCAGGTGTTTCTGGCGAGTCGAGCAGGTGGCTCCGGCATGCTCGGCAGGTGCTTCCGGCGTCTCCGGCACGTGGTTCTGGTGTGTCTGAGAGCTGGTTCCGGCATGTCCGGCAGATGATTCCGGAGTGTCCGCCAAGTGGTTCTGGCATACCCGGCAGGTGATTTTGGCATGTCAGGTAGGTGGTTCCGGTGAGTCGAGCAGGTGGTTCCGGCGTGCTCGGCAGGTTGTTCAGGCGGGTCTGGCAGGTGGTTTCCGTCTGTTCGGGGTGTGGTTCCAGCATCTCATGCACGTGGTTCTGGCACGTCTGAGATGTGGTTCCGGCCGGCCCGACAGGTGTTTCCGCAGTGTCCGCCAAGTGGTTCTGGCGTAGTTGGCAGGTGATTTTGGCATGACCGGCAGGTGGTTCCAGCAAGCCCGGCAGGTGATTCCGAAGTGTTCCCCAACTGGTTGTGGCGTAGCCGGCAGGTGATTTTTGCGTGACCGGCAGGTGGTTCTGGCGAGTCGAGCAGGTGGTTCCGGCGTGCTCGGCAGGTGCTTCCGGGGTCATTGGCACGTGGTTCTGGCATGTCTGAGAGGTGGTTCCGGCATGCCCGGCAGGTGATTCCGGAGTGTTCGCCAAGTGTTTCCGGCGTAGCCGGCAGGTGATTTTGCATGTCCAGCGGTCGTTCCGGCGGGTCGAGCCGGTGGTCCCGGCGTGTCCGGCAGGTGGTTCCGGTCTGTCCGGCAGGTGGTTCTGTGGTGTCCGGCACGAGGTTCAGTCTGAGAGGCTGTGCCGGCATGCCCCTCATGTGATTCCGGCTTGTCCCCGAAGTGGTGCTGGTGTAGCGGGCAGGTGATTTTGGCGTGTCCGGCAGGTGGTTCAGGCGAGTTGAGCAGGTGGTTGCGACATGCTCGGCAGGTGCTTCCGGCGTCTCCGGCACGTGTTTCTGGCACATCTGACTGGTGGTTCCGGCATGCCCAAAAGTTGATTCCGGTCTGTCCGGTAGGTGGTTCCGGCGTGCACGGCACGTGGTTCTGGTACGTCTCAGAGGTGGTTGCGTATGCCCAACAGGTGATTCCGGACTGTCCGCCACGTGCTTCTGGCACGTCTGAGAGGTGGTTCCAACATGCCCGGCAGGTCATTTCGGAGAGTCGTCCAAGTGGTTCTGGCGTAGCCCGCAGGTGATTTTGGCGTGTCCGGCAGGTGGTTCCGCCGTGCTCGGCAGGTGGTTCAGGCATGGCCGTCACGTGGTTCCAGTCTGTCCAGGACGTGTTTCCAGCTTCTCCGGCAGGTGGTTCTGGTACGTCTGAGAGGTGGTTCCGCCATGGCTGGCAGGTGATCCCGGACTGTCCCCCAGGTGGTTCTGGCATAGCCAGCAGTTGATATTGGCCTGTCCGGCAGGTGGTTCCAGGGAGTCGAACAGGTGGCTCCGGCGTTCTTGGCAGGTGGTTCCGGTCTGTCCGGTAGGTGTTTGCGGCGTGTCTGGCACGTGCTTCCGGCACGTCTGAGAGGTGGTTCCGGCATGCGCGGCAGGTGATTCCGTAGTGTCCGCCAGGTGGTTCTGGCGTACCCGGCAGGTGATTTTGGCGTGTCCGGCAGGTGTTTCTGGCGAGTCGAGCACGTGGCTCCGGCATGCTCGGCAGGTGCTTCCGGCGTCTCCGGCACGTGGTTCTGGTGTGTCTGAGAGCTGGTTCCGGCATGTCCGGCAGATGATTCCGGAGTGTCCGCCAAGTGGTTCTGGCATACCCGGCTGGTGATTTTGGCATGTCAGGTAGGTGGTACCGGCGAGTCGAGCAGGTGGCTCCGGCGTGCTCGGCAGGTGGTTCAGACGGGTCTGGCAGGTGTTTTCCGTCTGTTCGGGGTGTGGTTCCAGCATCTCATGCACATGGTTCTGGCACGTCTGAGATGTGGTTCCGGCCGGCCCGACAGGTGTTTCCACAGTGTCCGCCAAGTGGTACTGGCGTAGTTGGCAGGTGATTTTGGCATGACCGGCAGGTGGTTCCAGCAAGCCCGGCAGGTGATTCCGAAGTGTTCCCCAACTGGTTGTGGCGTAGCCGGCAGGTGATTTTTGCGTGATCCGGCAGGTGGTTCTGGCGAGTCGAGCAGGTGGTTCCGGCGTGCTCGGCTGGTGCTTCCGGGGTCATTGGCACGTGGTTCTGGCATATCTGAGAGGTGGTTCCTGCATGCCCGGCAAGTGATTCCGGAGTGTTCGCCAAGTGGTTCCGGCGTAGTCGGCAGGTGATTTTGGCATGTCCGGCGGTCGTTCCGGCGAGTTGAGCCGGTGGTTCCGGCGTGCTTCGGCAGGTGCTTCCGGTCGTCTCCGGCAGGTGGTTCTGTGGTTCCGGCACAGGTTCGTCTGACAGGTGGTTCCGGCATGCCCGAAACGTGATTCCGGCTCTGTCCCCGAAGTGGGCTGGTTAGCGAGCGTGACTTTGCGTCCGGCATGTGGTTCCATCGAGTCGAACAGGTGGTTCCGGCGTCTCAGAGGTGGTTGCGCATGTCCAACAGGTGATTCCGGCTGTCCGCCACATGGTTCTGGCACGTCTGAGAGGTGGTTCCGGCATGCGCGGCAGGTCATCCGATAGTGTCCGCCAGGTGGTTCTGGCATAACCGTAGGTGATTTTGGCGTGTCTGGCAGGTTGTTCCGTGGTGCTTGGCACGTGGTTCCGGCATGGTCGGCAGGTGGTTCCGACGTCCGGACGTGTTTCCAGCTTCTCCGGCAGGTGGTTCTGGTACGTCTGAGAGCTGGTTCCGCCATGGCCGGCAGATGATTCCGGACCGTCCGCCAAGTGGTTCTGGCATAGCCAGCAGTTGATATTGGCGTGTCCGGCAGGTGGTACCAGCGAGTCGAACAGGTGGTTCCGGCGTGCTCAGCACGTGGTTCGCGGTTCTGGCAGGTGGTATCCGTCTGTTCGGGTATGATTCCAGCATGTCCTGACACGTTTCCGGCACGTCTGAGATGTGGTTCCAGCCGGCCCGACAGGTGTTTCCGCAGTGTCCGCCAAGCAGTTCTGGCGTAGTTGGCAGGTGATTTTGGCATGAGTGACAGGTGGTTCCGGCAAGCCTGGCAGGTGATTCCAAAGTGTTCACCAACTGGTTCTGGCGTACCCGGCAGGTGATTTTGGCGTGTCCGGCAGGTGTCTCTGGCGAGTCGAGCAGGTGGCTCCGGCATGCTCGGCAGGTGCTTCCGGCGTCTCCGGCACGTGGTTCTGGTGTGTCTGAGAGCTGGTTCCGGCATGTCCGGCAGATGATTCCGGAGTGTCCGGCAAGTGGTTCTGGCATACCCGGCTGGTGATTTGGGCATGTCAGGTAGGTGGTTCCGGCGAGTCGAGCAGGTGGCTCCGACGTGCTCGGCAGGTGGTTCAGACGGGTCTGGCAGGTGTTTTCCGTCTGTTTGGGGTGTGGTTCCAGCATCTCATGCACATGGTTCTGGCACGTCTGAGAGGTGGTTCCGGCCGGCCCGACAGGTGTTTCCACAGTGTCCGCCAAGTGGTACTGGCGTAGTTCGCAGGTGATTTTGGCGTGACCGGCAGGTGGTTCCAGCATGGCCGGCAGGTGATTCCGAAGTGTTCCCCAACTGGTTGTGGCGTAGCCAGCAGTTGATATATGCGTGTCCGGCAGGTGGTTCCAGCGAGTGGAACAGGTGGCTCCGGCGTGCTCGGCAGGTGGTCCCGGCGTGTCCGGCAGGTGGTTCCGGTCTGTCCGGCAGGTGGTTCTGTGGTGTCTGGCTCGAGGTTCAGTCTGAGAGGCTGTGCCGGCATGCCCCTCACGTGATTCCGGCTTGTCCCCGAAGTGGTGCTGGTGTAGCGGGCAGGTGATTTTGGCGTGTCCGGCAGGTGGTTCAGGCGAGTTGAGCAGGTGGTTGCGACGTGCTCGGCAGGTGCTTCCGGCGTCTCCGGCACGTGTTTCTGGCACATCTGACTGGTGGTTCCGGCATGCCCAAAAGTTGATTCCGGTCTGTCCGGTAGGTGGTTCCGGCGTGCACGGCACGTGGTTCTGGTACGTCTCTGAGGTGGTTGCGTATGCCCAACAGGTGATTCCGGACTGTCCGCCACGTGCTTCTGGCACGTCTGAGAGGTGGTTCCAACATGCCCGGCAGGTCATTTCGGAGAGTCGTCCAAGTGGTTCTGGCGTAGCCCGCAGGTGATTTTGGCGTGTCCGGCAGGTGGTTCCGCCGTGCTCGGCAGGTGGTTCAGGCATGGCCGTCACGTGGTTCCAGTCTGTCCAGGACGTGTTTCCAGCTTCTCCGGCAGGTGGTTCTGGTACGTCTGAGAGGTGGTTCCGCCATGGCTGGCAGGTGATCCCGGACTGTCCCCCAGGTGGTTCTGGCATAGCCAGCAGTTGATATTGGCCTGTCCGGCAGGTGGTTCCAGGGAGTCGAACAGGTGGCTCCGGCGTTCTTGGCAGGTGGTTCCGGTCTGTCCGGTAGGTGTTTGCGGCGTGTCTGGCACGTGCTTCTGGCACGTCTGAGAGGTGGTTCCGGCATGCGCGGCAGGTGATTCCGTAGTGTCCGCCAGGTGGTTCTGGCGTACCCGGCAGGTGATTTTGGCGTGTCCGGCAGGTGTTTCTGGCGAGTCGAGCACGTGGCTCCGGCATGCTCGGCAGGTGCTTCCGGCGTCTCCGGCACTTGGTTCTGGTGTGTCTGAGAGCTGGTTCCGGCATGTCCGGCAGATGATTCCGGAGTGTCCGCCAAGTGGTTCTGGCATACCCAGCAGGTGATTTTGGCGTGTCAGGGAGGTGGTACCGGTGAGTCGAGCAGGTGGTTCCGGCGTGCTCAGCAGGTGGTTCAGGCGGTTCTGGCAGGTGGTATCCGTCTGTTCGGGGTGTGGTTCCAGCATCTCATGAACACGTTTCTGGCACGTCTGAGATGTGGTTCCAGCCGGCCCGACAGGTGTTTCCGCAGTGTCCGCCAAGCGGTTCTGGCGTAGTTGGCAGGTGATTTTGGCATGACTGGCAGGTGGTTCCAGCAAGCCTGGCAGGTGATTCCAAAGTGTTCCCCAACTGGTTGTGGCGTAGCCGGCAGGTGATTTTTGCGTGATCGGCAGGTGGTTCTGGCGAGTCGAGCAGGTGGTTCCGGCGTGCTCGGCTGGTGCTTCCGGGGTCATTGGCACGGGGTTCTGGCATGTCTGAGAGGTGGTTCCTGCATGCCCGGCAAGTGATTCCGGAGTGTTCGCCAAGTGGTTCTGGCATAGTCGGCAGGTGATTTTGGCATGTCCGGCAGGTGGTTCAGGCGAGTTGAGCAGGTGGTTCCAACGTGCTTGGCAGGTGCTTCCGGCGTCTCCGGCACGTGTTTCTGGCACATCTGACAGGTGGTTCCGGCATGCCCGAAAGGTGATTCCGGTCTGTCCGGTAGGTGGTTCCAGCCTGCACGGCATGTGGTTCTGGTACGTCTCAGAGGTGGTTGCGCATGCCCAACAGGTGATTCCGGACTGTCCGCCACATGGTTCTGGCACGTCTGAGAGGTGGTTCCGGCATGCCCGGCAGGTCATCCCAAGAGTCCTCCAAGTGGTTCTGGCATAACACGCAGGTGATTTTGGCGTGTCTGGCAGGTTGTTCCGTGGTGCTTGGCAGGTGGTTCAGGCTTGGCCGGCAGGTGGTTCCAGACTGTCCAGGACGTGTTTCCAGCTTCTCCGGCAGGTGGTTCTGGTACGTCTGAGAGGTGGTTCCGCCATGGCTGGCAGGTGATTCCGGACCGTCCCCCAGGTGGTTCTGGCATAGCCAGCAGTTGATATTGGCCTGTCCGGCAGGTGGTTCCAGCGAGTGGTACAGGTGGCTCCGGCGTGCTCGGCAGGTGGTCCCGGCGTGTCCGGCAGGTGGTTCCGGTCTGTCCGGCAGGTGGTTCTGTGGTGTCTGGCTCGAGGTTCAGTCTGAGAGGCTGTGCCGGCATGCCCCTCACGTGATTCCGGCTTGTCCCCGAAGTGGTGCTGGTGTAGCGGGCAGGTGATTTTGGCGTGTCCGGCAGGTGGTTCAGGCGAGTTGAGCAGGTGGTTGCGACGTGCTCGGCAGGTGCTTCCGGCGTGTCCGGCACGTGTTTCTGGCACATCTGACTGGTGGTTCCGGCATGCCCAAAAGTTGATTCCGGTCTGTCCGGTAGGTGGTTCCGGCGTGTACGGCACGTGGTTCTGGTACGTCTCTGAGGTGGTTGCGTATGCCCAACAGGTGATTCCGGACTGTCCGCCACGTGCTTCTGGCACGTCTGAGAGGTGGTTCCAACATGCCCGGCAGGTCATTTCGGAGAGTCGTCCAAGTGGTTCTGGCGTAGCCCGCAGGTGATTTTGGCGTGTCCGGCAGGTGGTTCCGCCGTGCTCGGCAGGTGGTTCAGGCATGGCCGTCACGTGGTTCCAGTCTGTCCAGGACGTGTTTCCAGCTTCTCCGGCAGGTGGTTCTGGTACGTCTGAGAGGTGGTTCCGCCATGGCTGGCAGGTGATCCCGGACTGTCCCCCAGGTGGTTCTGGCATAGCCAGCAGTTGATATTGGCCTGTCCGGGAGGTGGTTCCAGGGAGTCGAACAGGTGGCTCCGGCGTTCTTGGCAGGTGGTTCCGGTCTGTCCGGTAGGTGTTTGCGGCGTGTCTGGCACGTGCTTCCGGCACGTCTGAGAGGTGGTTCCGGCATGCGCGGCAGGTGATTCCGTAGTGTCCGCCAGGTGGTTCTGGCGTACCCGGCAGGTGATTTTGGCGTGTCCGGCAGGTGTTTCTGGCGAGTCGAGCACGTGGCTCCGGCATGCTCGGCAGGTGCTTCCGGCGTCTCCGGCACTTGGTTCTGGTGTGTCTGAGAGCTGGTTCCGGCATGTCCGGCAGATGATTCCGGAGTGTCCGCCAAGTGGTTCTGGCATACCCAGCAGGTGATTTTGGCGTGTCAGGGAGGTGGTACCGGTGAGTCGAGCAGGTGGTTCCGGCGTGCTCAGCAGGTGGTTCAGGCGGTTCTGGCAGGTGGTATCCGTCTGTTCGGGGTGTGGTTCCAGCATCTCATGAACACGTTTCTGGCACGTCTGAGATGTGGTTCCAGCCGGCCCGACAGGTGTTTCCGCAGTGTCCGCCAAGCGGTTCTGGCGTAGTTGGCAGGTGATTTTGGCATGACTGGCAGGTGGTTCCAGCAAGCCTGGCAGGTGATTCCAAAGTGTTCCCCAACTGGTTGTGGCGTAGCCGGCAGGTGATTTTTGCGTGATCGGCAGGTGGTTCTGGCGAGTCGAGCAGGTGGTTCCGGCGTGCTCGGCTGGTGCTTCCGGGGTCATTGGCACGGGGTTCTGGCATGTCTGAGAGGTGGTTCCTGCATGCCCGGCAAGTGATTCCGGAGTGTTCGCCAAGTGGTTCTGGCATAGTCGGCAGGTGATTTTGGCATGTCCGGCAGGTGGTTCAGGCGAGTTGAGCAGGTGGTTCCAACGTGCTTGGCAGGTGCTTCCGGCGTCTCCGGCACGTGTTTCTGGCACATCTGACAGGTGGTTCCGGCATGCCCGAAAGGTGATTCCGGTCTGTCCGGTAGGTGGTTCCAGCCTGCACGGCATGTGGTTCTGGTACGTCTCAGAGGTGGTTGCGCATGCCCAACAGGTGATTCCGGACTGTCCGCCACATGGTTCTGGCACGTCTGAGAGGTGGTTCCGGCATGCCCGGCAGGTCATCCCAAGAGTCCTCCAAGTGGTTCTGGCATAACACGCAGGTGATTTTGGCGTGTCTGGCAGGTTGTTCCGTGGTGCTTGGCAGGTGGTTCAGGCTTGGCCGGCAGGTGGTTCCAGACTGTCCAGGACGTGTTTCCAGCTTCTCCGGCAGGTGGTTCTGGTACGTCTGAGAGGTGGTTCCGCCATGGCTGGCAGGTGATTCCGGACCGTCCCCCAGGTGGTTCTGGCATAGCCAGCAGTTGATATTGGCCTGTCCGGCAGGTGGTTCCAGCGAGTCGAACAGGTGGCTCCGGCGTGCTCAGCAGGTGGTTCCGGTCTTTCGGGTAGGTGATTCCGGCGTGTCCGGCACGTGCTTCCGGCACGTCTGAGAGGTGGTTCCGGCATGCGCGACAGGTGGTTTCGGAGTGTCCGCCAGGTGGTTCTGGCGTACCCGGCAGGTGATTTTGGCGTGTCCGGCAGGTGTTTCTGGCGAGTCGAGCAGGTGGCTCCGGCATGCTCGGCAGGTGCTTCCGGCGTCTCCGGCACGTGGTTCTGGTGTGTCTGAGAGCTGGTTCCGGCATGTCCGGCAGATGATTCCGGAGTGTCCGGCAAGTGGTTCTGGCATACCCGGCTGGTGATTTGGGCATGTCAGGTAGGTGGTTCCGGCGAGTCGAGCAGGTGGCTCCGGCGTGCTCGGCAGGTTGTTCAGACGGGTCTGGCAGGTGTTTTCCGTCTGTTCGGGGTGTGGTTCCAGCATCTCATGCACATGGTTCTGGCACGTCTGAGATGTGGTTCCGGCCGGCCCGACAGGTGTTTCCACAGTGTCCGCCAAGTGGTACTGGCGTAGTTGGCAGGTGATTTTGGCATGACCGGCAGGTGGTTCCAGCAAGCCCGGCAGGTGATTCCGAAGTGTTCCCCAACTGGTTGTGGCGTAGCCGGCAGGTGATTTATGCGTGTCCGGCAGGTGGTTCTGGCGAGTCGAGCAGGTGGTTCCGGCGTGCTCGGCAGGTGCTTCCGGGGTCATTGGCACGTGGTTCTGGCATATCTGAGAGGTGGTTCCGGCATGCCCGGCAGGTGATTCCGGAGTGCTCGCCAAGTGTTTCCGGCGTAGCCGGCAGGTGATTTTGCATGTCCAGCGGTCGTTCCGGCGGGTCGAGCCGGTGGTTCCGGCGTGTCCGGCAGGTGGTTCCGGTCTGTCCGGCAGGTGGTTCTGTGGTGTCCGGCACGAGGTTCAGTCTGAGAGGCTGTGCCGGCATGCCCCTCACGTGATTCCGGCTTGTCCCCGAAGTGGTGCTGGTGTAGCGGGCAGGTGATTTTGGCGTGTCCGGCAGGTGGTTCAGGCGAGTTGAGCAGGTGGTTGCGACGTGCTCGGCAGGTGCTTCCGGCGTCTCCGGCACGTGTTTCTGGCACATCTGACTGGTGGTTCCGGCATGCCCAAAAGTTGATTCCGGTCTGTCCGGTAGGTGGTTCCGGCGTGCACGGCACGTGGTTCTGGTACGTGTCAGAGGTGGTTGCGTATGCCCAACAGGTGATTCCGGACTGTCCGCCACGTGCTTCAGGCACGTCTGAGAGGTGGTTCCAACATGCCCGGCAGGTCATTTCGGAGAGTCGTCCAAGTGGTTCTGGCGTAGCCCGCAGGTGATTTTGGCGTGTCCGGCAGGTGGTTCCGCCGTGCTCGGCAGGTGGTTCAGGCATGGCCGTCACGTGGTTCCAGTCTGTCCAGGACGTGTTTCCAGCTTCTCCGGCAGGTGGTTCTGGTACGTCTGAGAGGTGGTTCCGCTATGGCTGGCAGGTGATCCCGGACTGTCCCCCAGGTGGTTCTGGCATAGCCAGCAGTTGATATTGGCCTGTCCGGCAGGTGGTTCCAGGGAGTCGAACAGGTGGCTCCGGCGTTCTTGGCAGGTGGTTCCGGTCTGTCCGGTAGGTGTTTGCGGCGTGTCTGGCACGTGCTTCCGGCACGTCTGAGAGGTGGTTCCGGCATGCGCGGCAGGTGATTCCGTAGTGTCCGCCAGGTGGTTCTGGCGTACCCGGCAGGTGATTTTGGCGTGTCCGGCAGGTGTTTCTGGCGAGTCGAGCACGTGGCTCCGGCATGCTCGGCAGGTGCTTCCGGCATCTCCGGCACTTGGTTCTGGTGTGTCTGAGAGCTGGTTCCGGCATGTCCTGCAGATGATTCCGGAGTGTCCGCCAAGTGGTTCTGGCATACCCAGCAGGTGATTTTGGCGTGTCAGGGAGGTGGTACCGGTGAGTCGAGCAGGTGGTTCCGGCGTGCTCAGCAGGTGGTTCAGGCGGTTCTGGCAGGTGGTATCCGTCTGTTCGGGGTGTGGTTCCAGCATCTCATGAACACGTTTCTGGCACGTCTGAGATGTGGTTCCAGCCGGCCCGACAGGTGTTTCCGCAGTGTCCGCCAAGCGGTTCTGGCGTAGTTGGCAGGTGATTTTGGCATGACTGGCAGGTGGTTCCAGCAAGCCTGGCAGGTGATTCCAAAGTGTTCACCAACTGGTTGTGGCGTAGCCGGCAGGTGATTTTTGCGTGATCGGCAGGTGGCTCTGGCGAGTCGAGCAGGTGGTTCCGGCGTGCTCGGCTGGTGCTTCCGGGGTCATTGGCACGGGGTTCTGGCATGTCTGAGAGGTGGTTCCTGCATGCCCGGCAAGTGATTCCGGAGTGTTCGCCAAGTGGTTCTGGCATAGTCGGCAGGTGATTTTGGCATGTCCGGCAGGTGGTTCAGGCGAGGTGAGCAGGTGGTTCCAACGTGCTTGGCAGGTGCTTTCGGCGTCTCAGGCACGTGTTTCTGGCACATCTGACAGGTGGTTCCGGCATGCCCGAAAGGTGATTCCGGTCTGTCCGGTAGGTGGTTCCAGCCTGCACGGCATGTGGTTCTGGTACGTCTCAGAGGTGGTTGCGCATGCCCAACAGGTGATTCCGGACTGTCCGCCACATGGTTCTGGCACGTCTGAGAGGTGGTTCCGGCATGCCCGGCAGGTCATCCCAGAGAGTCCTCCAAGTGGTTCTGGCATAACACGCAGGTGATTTTGGCGTGTCTGGCAGGTTGTTCCGTTGTGCTGAGCAGGTGGTTCAGGCTTGGCCGGCAGGTGGTTCCAGACTGTCCAGGACGTGTTTCCAGCTTCTCCGGCAGGTGGTTCTGGTACGTCTGAGAGGTGGTTCCGCCATGGCTGGCAGGTGATTCCGGACCGTCCCCCAGGTGGTTCTGGCATAGCCAGCAGTTGATATTGGCCTGTCCGGCAGGTGGTTCCAGCGAGTCGAACAGGTGGCTCCGGCGTGCTCGGCAGGTGGTTCCGGTCTGTCCGGTAGGTGATTCCGGCGTGTCCGGCACGTGCTTCCGGCACGTCTGAGAGGTGGTTCCGGCATGCGCGACAGGTGGTTTCGGAGTGTCCGCCAGGTGGTTCTGGCGCACCCGGCAGGTGATTTTGGCGTGTCCGGCAGGTGTTTCTGGCGAGTCGAGCAGGTGGCTCCGGCATGCTCGGCAGGTGCTTCCGGCGTCTCCGGCACGTGGTTCTGGTGTGTCTGAGAGCTGGTTCCGGCATGTCCGGCAGATGATTCCGGAGTGTCCGCCAAGTGGTTCTGGCATACCCGGCTGGTGATTTGGGCATGTCAGGTAGGTGGCTCCGGCGTGCTCGGCAGGTTGTTCAGACGGGTCTGGCAGGTGTTTTCCGTCTGTTCGGGGTGTGGTTCCAGCATCTCATGCACATGGTTCTGGCACGTCTGAGATGTGGTTCCGGCCGGCCCGACAGGTGTTTCCACAGTGTCCGCCAAGTGGTACTGGCGTAGTTGGCAGGTGATTTTGGCATGACCGGCAGGTGGTTCCAGCAAGCCCGGCAGGTGATTCCGAAGTGTTCCCCAACTGGTTGTGGCGTAGCCGGCAGGTGATTTTTGCGTGTCCGGCAGGTGGTTCTGGCGAGTCGAGCAGGTGGTTCCGGCGTGCTCGGCAGGTGCTTCCGGGGTCATTGGCACGTGGTTCTGGCATATCTGAGAGGTGGTTCCGGCATGCCCGGCAGGTGATTCCGGAGTGTTCGCCAAGTGTTTCCGGCGTAGCCGGCAGGTGATTTTGCATGTCCAGCGGTCGTTCCGGCGGGTCGAGCCGGTGGTTCCGGCGTGTCCGGCAGGTGGTTCCGGTCTGTCCGGCAGGTGGTTCTGTGGTGTCCGGCACGAGGTTCAGTCTGAGAGGCTGTGCTGGCATGCCCCTCACGTGATTCCGGCTTGTCCCCGAAGTGGTGCTGGTGTAGCGGGCAGGTGATTTTGGCGTGTCCGGCAGGTGGTTCAGGCGAGTTGAGCAGGTGGTTGCGACGTGCTCGGCAGGTGCTTCCGGCGTCTCCGGCACGTGTTTCTGGCACATCTGACTGGTGGTTCCGGCATGCCCAAAAGTTGATTCCGGTCTGTCCGGTAGGTGGTTCCGGCGTGCACGGCACGTGGTTCTGGTACGTGTCAGAGGTGGTTGCGTATGCCCAACAGGTGATTCCGGACTGTCCGCCACGTGCTTCTGGCACGTCTGAGACGTGGTTCCAACATGCCCGGCAGGTCATTTCGGAGAGTCGTCCAAGTGGTTCTGGCGTAGCCCGCAGGTGATTTTGGCGTGTCCGGCAGGTGGTTCCGCCGTGCTCGGCAGGTGGTTCAGGCATGGCCGTCACGTGGTTCCAGTCTGTCCAGGACGTGTTTCCAGCTTCTCCGGCAGGTGGTTCTGGTACGTCTGAGAGGTGGTTCCGCTATGGCTGGCAGGTGATCCCGGACTGTCCCCCAGGTGGTTCTGGCATAGCCAGCAGTTGATATTGGCCTGTCCGGCAGGTGGTTCCAGGGAGTCGAACAGGTGGCTCCGGCGTTCTTGGCAGGTGGTTCCGGTCTGTCCGGTAGGTGTTTGCGGCGTGTCTGGCACGTGCTTCCGGCACGTCTGAGAGGTGGTTCCGGCATGCGCGGCAGGTGATTCCGTAGTGTCCGCCAGGTGGTTCTGGCATACCCGGCAGGTGATTTTGGCGTGTCCGGCAGGTGTTTCTGGCGAGTCGAGCAGGTGGCTCCGGCATGCTCGGCAGGTGCTTCCGGCGTCTCCGGCACGTGGTTCTGGTGTGTCTGAGAGCTGGTTCCGGCATGTCCGGCAGATGATTCCGGAGTGTCCACCAAGTGGTTCTGGCATACCCGGCTGGTGATTTGGGCATGTCAGGTAGGTGGTTCCGGCGAGTCGAGCAGGTGGCTCCGGCGTGCTCGGCAGGTTGTTCAGACGGGTCTGGCAGGTGTTTTCCGTCTGTTGGGGGTGTGGTTCCAGCATCTAATGCACATGGTTCTGGCACGTCTGAGATGTGGTTCCGGCCGGCCCGACAGGTGTTTGCACAGTGTCCGCCAAGTGGTACTGGCGTAGTTGGCAGGTGATTTTGGCATGACCGGCAGGTGGTTCCAGCAAGCCCGGCAGGTGATTCCGAAGTGTTCCCCAACTGGTTGTGGCGTAGCCGGCAGGTGATTTTTGCGTGTCCGGCAGGTGGTTCTGGCGAGTCGAGCAGGTGGTTCCGGCGTGCTCGGCAGGTGCTTCCGGGGTCATTGGCACGTGGTTCTGGCATATCCGAGAGGTGGTTCCGGCATGCCCGGCAGGTGATTCCGGAGTGCTCGCCAAGTGTTTCCGGCGTAGCCGGCAGGTGATTTTGCATGTCCAGCGGTCGTTCCGGCGGGTCGAGCCGGTGGTTCCGGCGTGTCCGGCAGGTGGTTCCGGTCTGTCCGGCAGGTGGTTCTGTGGTGTCCGGCACGAGGTTCAGTCTGAGAGGCTGTGCCGGCATGCCCCTCACGTGATTCCGGCTTGTCCCCGAAGTGGTGCTGGTGTAGCGAGCAGGTGATTTTGGCGTGTCCGGCAGGTGGTTCCATCGAGTCGAACAGGTGGCTCCGGCGTGCTCAGCAGGTGGTTCCGGTCTGTCCGGTAGGTGTTTCCGGCGTGTCTGGCACGTGCTTCCGGCACGTCTGAGAGGTGGTTCCGGCATGCGCGGCAGGTGATCCGTAGTGTCCGCCAGGTGGTTCTGGCATACCCGGTAGGTGATTTTGGCGTGTCCGGCAGGTGTTTCTGGCGAGTCGAGCACGTGGCTCCGGCATGCTCGGCAGGTGCTTCCGGCGTCTCCGGCACTTGGTTCTGGTGTGTCTGAGAGCTGGTTCCGGCCTGTCCGGCAGATGATTCCGGAGTGTCCGCCAAGTGTTTCTGGCATACCCCGCAGGTGATTTTGGCGTGTCAGGGAGGTGGTACCGGTGAGTCGAGCAGGTGGTTCCGGCGTGCTCAGCACGTGGTTCAGGCGGTTCTGGCAGGTGGTATCCGTCTGTTCGGGGTGTGGTTCCAGCATCTCATGAACACGTTTCTGGCACGTCTGAGATGTGGTTCCAGCCGGCCCGACAGGTGTTTCCGCAGTGTCCGCCAAGCAGTTCTGGCGTAGTTGGCAGGTGATTTTGGCATGACTGGCAGGTGGTTCCAGCAAGCCTGGCAGGTGATTCCAAAGTGTTCACCAACTGGTTGTGGCGTAGCCGGCAGGTGATTTTTGCGTGATCGGCAGGTGGCTCTGGCGAGTCGAGCAGGTGGTTCCGGCGTGCTCGGCTGGTGCTTCCGGGGTCATTGGCACGGGGTTCTGGCATGTCTGAGAGGTGGTTCCTGCATGCCCGGCAAGTGATTCCGGAGTGTTCGCCAAGTGTTTCCGGCGTAGCCGGCAGGTGATTTTGCATGTCCAGCGGTCGTTCCGGCGGGTCGAGCCGGTGGTTCCGGCGTGTCCGGCAGGTGGTTCCGGTCTGTCCAGCAGGTGGTTCTCTGGTGTCCGGCACGAGGTTCAGTCTGAGAGGCTGTGCCGGCATGCCCCTCACGTGATTCCGGCTTGTCCCCGAAGTGGTGCTGGTGTAGCGGGCAGGTGATTTTGGCGTGTCCGGCAGGTGGTTCAGGCGAGTTGAGCAGGTGGTTGCGACGTGCTCGGCAGGTGCTTCCGGCGTCTCCGGCACGTGTTTCTGGCACATCTTACTGGTGGTTCCGGCATGCCCAAAAGTTGATTCCGGTATGTCCGGTAGGTGGTTCCGGCGTGCACGGCACGTGGTTCTGGTACGTCTCTGAGGTGGTTGCGTATGCCCAACAGGTGATTCCGGACTGTCCGCCACGTGCTTCTGGCACGTCTGAGAGGTGGTTCCAACATGCCCGGCAGGTCATTTCGGAGAGTCGTCCAAGTGGTTCTGGCGTAGCCCGCAGGTGATTTTGGCGTGTCCGGCAGGTGGTTCCGCCGTGCTCAGCAGGTGGTTCAGGCATGGCCGTCACGTGGTTCCAGTCTGTCCAGGACGTGTTTCCAGCTTCTCCGGCAGGTGGTTCTGGTACGTCTGAGAGGTGGTTCCGCCATGGCTGGCAGGTGATCCCGGACTGTCCCCCAGGTGGTTCTGGCATAGCCAGCAGTTGATATTGGCCTGTCCGGCAGGTGGTTCCAGCGAGTCGAACAGGTGGCTCCGGCGTTCTTGGCAGGTGGTTCCGGTCTGTCCGGTAGGTGTTTGCGGCGTGTCTGGCACGTGCTTCCGGCATGTCTGAGAGGTGGTTCCGGCATGCGCGGCAGGTGATTCCGTAGTGTCCGCCAGGTGGTTCTGGCATACCCGGCAGGTGATTTTGGCGTGTCCGGCAGGTGTTTCTGGCGAGTCGAGCAGGTGGCTCCGGCATGCTCGGCAGGTGCTTCCGGCGTCTCCGGCACTTGGTTCTGGTGTGTCTGAGAGCTGGTTCCGGCATGTCCGGCAGATGATTCCGGAGTGTCCGCCAAGTGGTTCTGGCATACCCAGCAGGTGATTTTGGCGTGTCAGGGAGGTGGTACCGGTGAGTCGAGCAGGTGGTTCCGGCGTGCTCAGCAGTTGGTTCAGGCGGTTCTGGCAGGTGGTATCCGTCTGTTCGGGGTGTGGTTCCAGCATCTCATGAACACGTTTCTGGCACGTCTGAGATGTGGTTCCAGCCGGCCCGACAGGTGTTTCCGCAGTGTCCGCCAAGCGGTTCTGGCGTAGTTGGCAGGTGATTTTGGCATGACTGGCAGGTGGTTCCAGCAAGCCTGGCAGGTGATTCCAAAGTGTTCACCAACTGGTTGTGGCGTAGCCGGCAGGTGATTTTTGCGTGATCGGCAGGTGGTTCTGGCGAGTCGAGCAGGTGGTTCCGGCGTGCTCGGCTGGTGCTTCCGGGGTCATTGGCACGGGGTTCTGGCATGTCTGAGAGGTGGTTCCTGCATGCCCGGCAAGTGATTCCGGAGTGTTCGCCAAGTGGTTCTGGCATAGTCGGCAGGTGATTTTGGCATGTCCGGCAGGTGGTTCAGGCGAGTTGAGCAGGTGGTTCCAACGTGCTTGGCAGGTGCTTCCGGCGTCTCCGGCACGTGTTTCTGGCACATCTGACAGGTGGTTCCGGCATGCCCGAAAGGTGATTCCGGTCTGTCCGGTAGGTGGTTCCAGCCTGCACGGCATGTGGTTCTGGTACGTCTCAGAGGTGGTTGCGCATGCCCAACAGGTGATTCCGGACTGTCCGCCACATGGTTCTGGCACGTCTGAGAGGTGGTTCCGGCATGCCCGGCAGGTCATCCCAGAGAGTCCTCCAAGTGGTTCTGGCATAACACGCAGGTGATTTTGGCGTGTCTGGCAGGTTGTTCCGTTGTGCTTGGCAGGTGGTTCAGGCTTGGCCGGCAGGTGGTTCCAGACTGTCCAGGACGTGTTTCCAGCTTCTCCGGCAGGTGGTTCTGGTACGTCTGAGAGGTGGTTCCACCATGGCTGGCAGGTGATTCCGGACCGTCCCCCAGGTGGTTCTGGCATAGCCAGCAGTTGATATTGGCCTGTCCGGCAGGTGGTTCCAGCGAGTCGAACAGGTGGCTCGGGCGTGCTCGGCAGGTGGTTCCGGTCTGTCCGGTAGGTGATTCCGGCGTGTCCGGCACGTGCTTCCGGCACGTCTGAGAGGTGGTTCCGGCATGCGCGACAGATGGTTTCGGAGTGTCCGCCAGGTGGTTCTGGCGCACCCGGCAGGTGATTTTGGCGTGTCCGGCAAGTGTTTCTGGCGAGTCGAGCAGGTGGCTCCGGCATGCTCGGCAGGTGCTTCCGGCGTCTCAGGCACGTGGTTCTGGTGTGTCTGAGAGCTGGTTCCGGCATGTCCGGCAGATGATTCTGGAGTGTCCGCCAAGTGGTTCTGGCATACCCGGCTGGTGATTTGGGCATGTCAGGTAGGTGGCTCCGGCGTGCTCGGCAGGTTGTTCAGACGGGTCTGGCAGGTGTTTTCCGTCTGTTCGGGGTGTGGTTCCAGCATCTCATGCACATGGTTCTGGCACGTCTGAGATGTGGTTCCGGCCGGCCCGACAGGTGTTTCCACAGTGTCCGCCAAGTGGTACTGGCGTAGTTGGCAGGTGATTTTGGCATGACCGGCAGGTGGTTCCAGCAAGCCCGGCAGGTGATTCCGAAGTGTTCCCCAACTGGTTGTGGCGTAGCCGGCAGGTGATTTTTGCGTGTCCGGCAGGTGGTTCTGGCGAGTCGAGCAGGTGGTTCCGGCGTGCTCGGCAGGTGCTTCCGGGGTCATTGGCACGTGGTTCTGGCATATCTGAGAGGTGGTTCCGGCATGCCCGGCAGGTGATTCCGGAGTGTTCGCCAAGTGTTTCCGGCGTAGCCGGCAGGTGATTTTGCATGTCCAGCGGTCGTTCCGGCGGGTCGAGCCGGTGGTTCCGGCGTGTCCGGCAGGTGGTTCTGGTCTGTCCGGCAGGTGGTTCTGTGGTGTCCGGCACGAGGTTCAGTCTGCGAGGCTGTGCCGGCATGCCCCTCACGTGATTCCGGCTTGTCCCCGAAGTGGTGCTGGTGTAGCGGGCAGGTGATTTTGGCGTGTCCGGCAGGTGGTTCAGGCGAGTTGAGCAGGTGGTTGCGACGTGCTCGGCAGGTGCTTCCGGGGTCTCCGGCACGTTTTTCTGGCACATCTGACTGGTGGTTCCGGCATGCCCAAAAGTTGATTCCGGTCTGTCCGGTAGGTGGTTCCGGCGTGCACGGCACGTGGTTCTGGTACGTGTCAGAGGTGGTTGCGTATGCCCAACAGGTGATTCCGGACTGTCCGCCACGTGCTTCTGGCACGTCTGAGAGGTGGTTCCAACATGCCCGGCAGGTCATTTCGGAGAGTCGTCCAAGTGGTTCTGGCGTAGCCCGCAGGTGATTTTGGCGTGTCCGGCAGGTGGTTCCGCCGTGCTCGGCAGGTGGTTCAGGCATGGCCGTCACGTGGTTCCAGTCTGTCCAGGACGTGTTTCCAGCTTCTCCGGCAGGTGGTTCTGGTACGTCTGAGAGGTGGTTCCGCCATGGCTGGCATGTGATCCCAGTCTGTCCCCCAGGTGGTTCTGGCATAGCCAGCAGTTGATATTGGCCTGTCCGGCAGGTGGATCCAGCGAGTCGAACAGGTGGCTCCGGCGTTCTTGGCAGGTGGTTCCGGTCTGTCCGGTAGGTGTTTGCGGCGTGTCTGGCACGTGCTTCCGGCACGTCTGAGAGGTGGTTCCGGCATGCGCGGCAGGTGACTCCGTAGTGTCCGCCAGGTGGTTCTGGCATACCCGGCAGGTGATTTTGGCGTGTCCGGCAGGTGTTTCTGGCGAGTCGAGCACGTGGCTCCGGCATGCTCGGCAGGTGCTTCCGGCGTCTCCGGCACTTGGTTCTGGTGTGTCTGAGAGCTGGTTCCGGCATGTCCGGCAGATGATTCCGGAGTGTCCGCCAAGTTCTTCTGGCATACCCAGCAGCTGATTTTGGCGTGTCAGGGAGGTGGTACCGGTGAGTCGAGCAGGTGGTTCCGGCGTGCTCAGCAGGTGGTTCAGGCGGTTCTGGCAGGTGGTATCCGTCTGTTCGGGGTGTGGTTCCAGCATCTCATGAACACGTTTCTGGCACGTCTGAGATGTGGTTCCAGCCGGCCCGACAGGTGTTTCCGCAGTGTCCGCCAAGCGGTTCTGGCGTAGTTGGCAGGTGATTTTGGCATGACTGGCAGGTGGTTCCAGCAAGCCTGGCAGGTGATTCCAAAGTGTTCACCAACTGGTTGTGGCGTAGCCGGCAGGTGATTTTTGCGTGATCGGCAGGTGGTTCTGGTGAGTCGAGCAGGTGGTTCCGGCGTGCTCGGCTGGTGCTTCCGGGGTCATTGGCACGGGGTTCTGGCATGTCTGAGAGGTGGTTCCTGCATGCCCGGCAAGTGATTCCGGAGTGTTCGCCAAGTGGTTCTGGCATAGTCGGCAGGTGATTTTGGCATGTCCGGCAGGTGGTTCAGGCGAGTTGAGCAGGTGGTTGCAACGTGCTTGGCAGGTGCTTCCGGCGTCTCCGGCACGTGTTTCTGGCACATCTGACAGGTGGTTCCGGCATGCCCGAAAGGTGATTCCGGTCTGTCCGGTAGGTGGTTCCAGCCTGCACGGCATGTGGTTCTGGTACGTCTCAGAGGTGGTTGCGCATGCCCAACAGGTGATTCCGGACTGTCCGCCACATGGTTCTGGCACGTCTGAGAGGTGGTTCCGGCATGCCCGGCAGGTCATCCCAGAGAGTCCTCCAAGTGGTTCTGGCATAACACGCAGGTGATTTTGGCGTGTCTGGCAGGTTGTTCCGTTGTGCTTGGCAGGTGGTTCAGGCTTGGGCGGCAGGTGGTTCCAGACTGTCCAGGACGTGTTTCCAGCTTCTCCGGCAGGTGGTTCTGGTACGTCTGAGAGGTGGTTCCGCCATGGCTGGCAGGTGATTCCGGACCGTCCCCCAGGTGGTTCTGGCATAGCCAGCAGTTGATATTGGCCTGTCCGGCAGGTGGTTCCAGCGAGTCGAACAGGTGGCTCGGGCGTGCTCGGCAGGTTTTTCCGGTCTGTCCGGTAGGTGATTCCGGCGTGTCCGGCACGTGCTTCCGGCACGTCTGAGAGGTGGTTCCGGCATGCGCGACAGGTGGTTTCGGAGTGTCCGCCAGGTGGTTCTGGCGTACCCGGCAGGTGATTTTGGCGTGTCCGGCAGGTGTTTCTGGCGAGTCGAGCAGGTGGCTCCGGCATGCTCGGCAGGTGCTTCCGGCGTCTCCGGCACGTGGTTCTGGTGTGTCTGAGAGCTGGTTCCGGCATGTCCGGCAGATGATTCCGGAGTGTCCGGCAAGTGGTTCTGGCATACCCGGCTGGTGATTTGGGCATGTCAGGTAGGTGGTTCCGGCGAGTCGAGCAGGTGGCTCCGGCGTGCTCGGCAGGTTGTTCAGACGGGTCTGGCAGGTGTTTTCCGTCTGTTCGGGGTGTGGTTCCAGCATCTCATGCACATGGTTCTGGCACGTCTGAGATGTGGTTCCGGCCGGCCCGACAGGTGTTTCCACAGTGTCCGCCAAGTGGTACTGGCGTAGTTGGCAGGTGATTTTGGCATGACCGGCAGGTGGTTCCAGCAAGCCCGGCAGGTGATTCCGAAGTGTTCCCCAACTGGTTGTGGCGTAGCCGGCAGGTGATTTTTGCGTGTCCGGCAGGTGGTTCTGGCGAGTCGAGCAGGTGGTTCCGGCGTGCTCGGCAGGTGCTTCCGGGGTCATTGGCACGTGGTTCTGGCATATCTGAGAGGTGGTTCCGGCATGCCCGGCAGGTGATTCCGGAGTGTTCGCCAAGTGTTTCCGGCGTAGCCGGCAGGTGATTTTGCATGTCCAGCGGTCGTTCCGGCGGGTCGAGCCGGTGGTTCCGGCGTGTCCGGCAGGTGGTTCCGGTCTGTCCGGCAGGTGGTTCTGTGGTGTCCGGCACGAGGTTCAGTCTGAGAGGCTGTGCCGGCATGCCCCCACGTGATTCCGGCTTGTCCCCGAAGTGGTGCTGGTGTAGCGGGCAGGTGATTTTGGCGTGTCCGGCAGGTGGTTCAGGCGAGTTGAGCAGGTGGTTGCGACGTGCTCCGCAGGTGCTTCCGGCGTCTCCGACACGTGTTTCTGGCACATCTGACTGGTGGTTCCAGCATGCCCAAAAGTTGATTCTGGTCTGTCCGGTATGTGGTTCTGGCGTGCACGGCACGTGGTTCTGGTACGTGTCAGAGGTGGTTGCGTATGCCCAACAGGTGATTCCGGACTGTCCGCCACGTGCTTCTGGCACGTCTGAGAGGTGGTTCCAACATGCCCGGCAGGTCATTTCGGAGAGTCGTCCAAGTGGTTCTGGCGTAGCCCGCAGGTGATTTTGGCGTGTCCGGCAGGTGGTTCCGCCGTGCTCGGCAGGTGGTTCAGGCATGGCCGTCACGTGGTTCCAGTCTGTCCAGGACGTGTTTCCAGCTTCTCCGGCAGGTGGTTCTCGTACGTCTGAGAGGTGGTTCCGCCATGGCTGGCAGGTGATCCCAGTCTGTCCCCCAGGTGGTTCTGGCATAGCCAGCAGTTGATATTGGCCTGTCCGGCAGGTGGTTCCAGCGAGTCGAACAGGTGGCTCCGGCGTTCTTGGCAGGTGGTTCCGGTCTGTCCGGTAGGTGTTTGCGGCGTGTCTGGCACGTGCTTCCGGCACGTCTGAGAGGTGGTTCCGGCATGCGCGGCAGGTGATTCCGTAGTGTCCGCCAGGTGGTTCTGGCATACCCGGCAGGTGATTTTGGCGTGTCCGGCAGCTGTTTCTGGCGAGTCGAGCAGGTGGCTCCGGCATGCTCGGCAGGTGCTTCCGGCGTCTCCGGCACCTGGTTCTGGTGTGTCTGAGAGCTGGTTCCGGCATGTCCGGCAGATGATTCCGGAGTGTCCGCCAAGTGGTTCTGGCATACCCAGCAGGTGATTTTGGCGTGTCAGGGAGGTGGTACCGGTGAGTCGAGCAGGTGGTTCCGGCGGTTCTGGCAGGTGGTATCCGTCTGTTCGGGGTGTGGTTCCAGCATCTCATGAACACGTTTCTGGCACGTCTGAGATGTGGTTCCAGCCGGCCCGACAGGTGTTTCCACAGTGTCCGCCAAGCGGTTCTGGCGTAGTTGGCAGGTGATTTTGGCATGACTGGCAGGTGGTTCCAGCAAGCCTGGCAGGTGATTCCAAAGTGTTCACCAACTGGTTGTGGCGTAGCCGGCAGGTGATTTTTGCGTGATCGGCAGGTGGCTCTGGCGAGTCGAGCAGGTGGTTCCGGCGTGCTCGTCTGGTGCTTCCGGGGTCATTGGCACGGGGTTCTGGCATGTCTGAGAGGTGGTTCCTGCATGCCCGGCAAGTGATTCCGGAGTGTTCGCCAAGTGGTTCTGGCATAGTCGGCAGGTGATTTTGGCATGTCCGGCAGGTGGTTCAGGCGAGTTGAGCAGGTGGTTCCAACGTGCTTGGCAGGTGCTTCCGGCGTCTCCGGCACGTGTTTCTGGCACATCTGACAGGTGGTTCCGGCATGCCCGAAAGGTGATTCCGGTCTGTCCGGTAGGTGGTTCCAGCCTGCACGGCATGTGGTTCTGGTACGTCTCAGAGGTGGTTGCGCATGCCCAACAGGTGATTCCGGACTGTCCGCCACATGGTTCTGGCACGTCTGAGAGGTGGTTCCGGCATGCCCGGCAGGTCATCCCAGAGAGTCCTCCAAGTGGTTCTGGCATAACACGCAGGTGATTTTGGCGTGTCTGGCAGGTTGTTCCGTTGTGCTTGGCAGGTGGTTCAGGCTTGGCCGGCAGGTGGTTCCAGACTGTCCAGGACGTGTTTCCAGCTTCTCCGGCAGGTGGTTCTGGTACGTCTCAGAGGTGGTTCCGCCATGGCTGGCAGGTGATTCCGGACCGTCCCCCAGGTGGTTCTGGCATAACCAGCAGTTGATATTGGCCTGTCCAGCAGGTGGTTCCAGCGAGTAGAACAGGTGGCTCCGGCGTGCTCGGCAGGTGGTTCCGGTCTGTCGGGTAGGTGATTCCGGCGTGTCCGGCACGTGCTTCCGGCACGTCTGAGAGGTGGTTCCGGCATGCGCGACAGTTGGTTTCGGAGTGTCCGCCAGGTGGTTCTGGCGTACCCGGCAGGTGATTTTGGCGTGTCCGGCAGGTGTTTCTGGCGAGTCGAGCAGGTGGCTCCGGCATGCTCGGCAGGTGCTTCCGGCGTCTCTGGCACGTGGTTCTGGTGTGTCTGAGAGCTGGTTCCGGCATGTCCGGCAGATGATTCCGGAGTGTCCGCCAAGTGGTTCTGGCATACCCGGCTGGTGATTTGGGCATGTCAGGTAGGTGGTTCCGGCGAGTCGAGCAGGTGGCTCCGGCGTGCTCGGCAGGTTGTTCAGACGGGTCTGGCAGGTGTTTTCCGTCTGTTCGGGGTGTGGTTCCAGCATCTCATGCACATGGTTCTGGCACGTCTGAGATGTGGTTCCGGCTGGCCCGACAGGTGTTTCCACAGTGTCCGCCAAGTGGTACTGGCGTAGTTGGCAGGTGATTTTGGCATGACCGGCAGGTGGTTCCAGCAAGCCCGGCAGGTGATTCCGAAGTGTTCCCCAACTGGTTGTGGCGTAGCTGGCAGGTGATTTTTGCGTGTCCGGCAGGTGGTTCTGGCGAGTCGAGCAGGTGGTTCCGGCGTGCTCGGCAGGTGCTTCCGGGGTCATTGGCACCTGGTTCTGGCATATCTGAGAGGTGGTTCCGGCATGCCCGGCAGGTGATTCCGGAGTGTTCGCCAAGTGTTTCCGGCGTAGCCGGCAGGTGATTTTGCATGTCCAGCGGTCGTTCCGGCGGGTCGAGCCGGTGGTTCCGGCGTGTCCGGCAGGTGGTTCCGGTCTGTCCGGCAGGTGGTTCTGTGGTGTCCGGCACGAGGTTCAGTCTGAGAGGCTGTGCCGGCATGCCCCTCACGTGATTCCGGGTTGTCCCCGAAGTGGTGCTGGTGTAGCGGGCAGGTGATTTTGGCGTGTCCGGCAGGTGGTTCCAGCGAGTCGAACAGGTGGCTCCGGCGTGCTCGGCATGTGGTTCCGGTCTGTCCGGTAGGTGTTTCCGGCGTGTCTGGCACGTGCTTCCGGCACGTCTGAGAGGTGGTTCCGGCATGCGCGGCAGGTGATCCATAGTGTCCGCCAGGTGGTTCTGGCATACCCGGTAGGTGATTTTGGCGTGTCCGGCAGGTGTTTCTGGCGAGTCGAGCACGTGGCTCCGGCATGCTCGGCAGGTGCTTCCGGCGTCTCCGGCACTTGGTTCTGGTGTGTCTGAGAGCTGGTTCCGGCATGTCCGGCAGATGATTCCGGAGTGTCCGCCAAGTGGTTCTGGCATACCCAGCAGGTGATTTTGGCGTGTCAGGGAGGTGGTACCGGTGAGTCGAGCAGGTGGTTCCGGCGTGCTCAGCACGTGGTTCAGGCGGTTCTGGCAGGTGGTATCCATCTGTTCGGGGTGTGGTTCCAGCATCTCATGAACACGTTTCTGGCACGTCTGAGATGTGGTTCCAGCCGGCCCGACAGGTGTTTCCGCAGTGTCCGCCAAGCGGTTCTGGCGTAGTTGGCAGGTGATTTTGGCATGACTGGCAGGTGGTTCCAGCAAGCCTGGCAGGTGATTCCAAAGTGTTCACCAACTGGTTGTGGCGTAGCCGGCAGGTGATTTTTGCGTGATCGGCAGGTGGCTCTGGCGAGTCGAGCAGGTGGTTCCGGCGTGCTCGGCTGCTGCTTCCGGGGTCATTGGCACGGGGTTCTGGCATATCTGAGAGGTGGTTCCGGCATGCCCGGCAGGTGATTCCGGAGTGTTCGCCAAGTGTTTCCGGCGTAGCCGGCAGGTGATTTTGCATGTCCAGCAGTCGTTCCGGCGGGTCGAGCCGGTGGTTCCGGCGTGTCCGGCAGGTGGTTCCGGTCTGTCCGGCAGGTGGTTCTGTGGTGTGCGGCACGAGGTTCAGTCTGAGAGGCTGTGCCGGCATGCCCCTCACGTGATTCCGGCTTGTCCCCGAGGTGGTGCTGGTGTAGCGGGCAGGTGATTTTGGCGTGTCCGGCAGGTGGTTCAGGCGAGTTGAGCAGGTGGTTGCGACGTGCTCGGCAGGTGCTTCCGGCGTCTCCGGCACGTGTTTCTGGCACATCTGACTGGTGGTTCCGGCATGCCCAAAAGTTGATTCCGGTCTGTCCGGTAGGTGGTTCCGGCGTGCACGGCACGTGGTTCTGGTACGTGTCAGAGGTGGTTGCGTATGCCCAACAGGTGATTCCGGACTGTCCGCCACGTGCTTCTGGCACGTCTGAGAGGTGGTTCCAACATGCCCGGCAGGTCATTTCGGAGAGTCGTCCAAGTGGTTCTGGCGTAGCCCGCAGGTGATTTTGGCGTGTCCGGCAGGTGGTTCCGCCGTGCTCGGCAGGTGGTTCAGGCATGGCCGTCACGTGGTTCCAGTCTGTCCAGGACGTGTTTCCAGCTTCTCCGGCAGGTGGTTCTGGTACGTCTGAGAGGTGGTTCCGCTATGGCTGGCAGGTGATCCCGGACTGTCCCCCAGGTGGTTCTGGCATAGCCAGCAGTTGATATTGGCCTGTCCGGCAGGTGGTTCCAGGGAGTCGAACAGGTGGCTCCGGCGTTCTTGGCAGGTGGTTCCGGTCTGTCCGGTAGGTGTTTGCGGCGTGTCTGGCACGTGCTTCCGGCACGTCTGAGAGGTGGTTCCGGCATGCGCGACAGGTGATTCCGTAGTGTCCGCCAGGTGGTTCTGGCGTACCCGGCAGGTGATTTTGGCGTGTCCGGCAGGTGTTTCTGGCGAGTCGAGCAGGTGGCTCCGGCATGCTCGGCAGGTGCTTCCGGCGTCTCCGGCACTTGGTTCTGGTGTGTCTGAGAGCTGGTTCCGGCATGTCCGGCAGATGATTCTGGAGTGTCCGCCAAGTGGTTCTGGCATACCCAGCAGGTGATTTTGGCGTGTCAGGGAGGTGGTACCGGTGAGTCGAGCAGGTGGTTCCGGCGTGCTCAGCAGGTGGTTCAGGCGGTTCTGGCAGGTGGTATCCGTCTGTTCGGGGTGTGGTTCCAGCATCTCATGAACACGTTTCTGGCACGTCTGAGATGTGGTTCCAGCCGGCCCGACAGGTGTTTCCGCAGTGTCCGCCAAGCGGTTCTGGCGTAGTTGGCAGGTGATTTTGGCATGACTGGCAGGTGGTTCCAGCAAGCCTGGCAGGTGATTCCAAAGTGTTCACCAACTGGTTGTGGCGTAGCCGGCAGGTGATTTTTGCGTGATCGGCAGGTGGCTCTGGCGAGTCGAGCAGGTGGTTCCGGCGTGCTCGGCTGGTGCTTCCGTGGTCATTGGCACGGGGTTCTGGCATGTCTGAGAGGTGGTTCCTTCATGCCCGGCAAGTGATTCCGGAGTGTTCGCCAAGTGGTTCTGGCATAGTCGGCAGGTGATTTTGGCATGTCCGGCAGGTGGTTCAGGCGAGTTGAGCAGGTGGTTGCAACGTGCTTGGCAGGTGCTTCCGGCGTCTCCGGCACGTGTTTCTGGCACATCTGACAGGTGGTTCCGGCATGCCCGAAAGGTGATTCCGGTCTGTCCGCTAGGTGGTTCCAGCCTGCACGGCATGTGGTTCTGGTACGTCTCAGAGGTGGTTGCGCATGCCCAACAGGTGATTCCGGACTGTCCGCCACATGGTTCTGGCACGTCTGAGAGGTGGTTCTGGCATGCCCGGCAGGTCATCCCAGAGAGTCCTCCAAGTGGTTCTGGCATAACACGCAGGTGATTTTGGCGTGTCTGGCAGGTTGTTCCGTTGTGCTGGGCAGTTGGTTCAGGCTTGGCCGGCAGGTGGTTCCAGACTGTCCAGGACGTGTTTCCAGCTTCTCCGGCAGGTGGTTCTGGTACGTCTGAGAGGTGGTTCCGCCATGGCTGGCAGGTGATTCCGGACCGTCCCCCAGGTGGTTCTGGCATAGCCAGCAGTTGATATTGGCCTGTCCGGCAGGTGGTTCCAGCGAGTCGAACAGGTGGCTCCGGCGTGCTAGGCAGGTGGTTCCAGTCTGTCCGGTAGGTGATTCCGGCGTGTCCGGCACGTGCTTCCGGCACGTCTGAGAGGTGGTTCCGGCATGCGCGACAGGTGGTTTCGGAGTGTCCGCCAGGTGGTTCTGGCGTACCCGGCAGGTGATTTTGGCGTGTCCGGCAGGTGTTTCTGGCGAGTCGAGCAGGTGGCTCCGGCATGCTCGGCAGGTGCTTCCGGCGTCTCCGGCACGTGGTTCTGGTGTGTCTGAGAGCTGGTTCCGGCATGTCCGGCAGATGATTCCGGAGTGTCCGCCAAGTGGTTCTGGCATACCCGGCTGGTGATTTGGGCATGTCAGGTAGGTGGTTCCGGCGAGTCGAGCAGGTGGCTCCGGCGTGCTCGGCAGGTTGTTCAGACGGGTCTGGCAGGTGTTTTCCGTCTGTTCGGGGTGTGGTTCCAGCATCTCATGCACATGGTTCTGGCACGTCTGAGATGTGGTTCCGGCCGGCCCGACAGGTGTTTCCACAGTGTCCGCCAAGTGGTACTGGCGTAGTTGGCAGGTGATTTTGGCATGACCGGCAGGTGGTTCCAGCAAGCCCGGCAGGTGATTCCGAAGTGTTCCCCAACTGGTTGTGGCGTAGCCGGCAGGTGATTTTTGCGTGTCCGGCAGGTGGTTCTGGCGAGTCGAGCAGGTGGTTCCGGCGTGCTCGGCAGGTGCTTCCGGGGTCATTGGCACCTGGTTCTGGCATATCTGAGAGGTGGTTCCGGCATGCCCGGCAGGTGATTCCGGAGTGTTCGCCAAGTGTTTCCGGCGTAGCCGGCAGGTGATTTTGCATGTCCAGCGGTCGTTCCGGCGGGTCGAGCCGGTGGTTCCGGCGTGTCCGGCAGGTGGTTCCGGTCTGTCCGGCAGGTGGTTCTGTGGTGTCCGGCACGAGGTTCAGTCTGAGAGGCTGTGCCGGCATGCCCCTCACGTGATTCCGGGTTGTCCCCGAAGTGGTGCTGGTGTAGCGGGCAGGTGATTTTGGCGTGTCCGGCAGGTGGTTCCAGCGAGTCGAACAGGTGGCTCCGGCGTGCTCGGCATGTGGTTCCGGTCTGTCCGGTAGGTGTTTCCGGCGTGTCTGGCACGTGCTTCCGGCACGTCTGAGAGGTGGTTCCGGCATGCGCGGCAGGTGATCCATAGTGTCCGCCAGGTGGTTCTGGCATACCCGGTAGGTGATTTTGGCGTGTCCGGCAGGTGTTTCTGGCGAGTCGAGCACGTGGCTCCGGCATGCTCGGCAGGTGCTTCCGGCGTCTCCGGCACTTGGTTCTGGTGTGTCTGAGAGCTGGTTCCGGCATGTCCGGCAGATGATTCCGGAGTGTCCGCCAAGTGGTTCTGGCATACCCAGCAGGTGATTTTGGCGTGTCAGGGAGGTGGTACCGGTGAGTCGAGCAGGTGGTTCCGGCGTGCTCAGCACGTGGTTCAGGCGGTTCTGGCAGGTGGTATCCATCTGTTCGGGGTGTGGTTCCAGCATCTCATGAACACGTTTCTGGCACGTCTGAGATGTGGTTCCAGCCGGCCCGACAGGTGTTTCCGCAGTGTCCGCCAAGCGGTTCTGGCGTAGTTGGCAGGTGATTTTGGCATGACTGGCAGGTGGTTCCAGCAAGCCTGGCAGGTGATTCCAAAGTGTTCACCAACTGGTTGTGGCGTAGCCGGCAGGTGATTTTTGCGTGATCGGCAGGTGGCTCTGGCGAGTCGAGCAGGTGGTTCCGGCGTGCTCGGCTGCTGCTTCCGGGGTCATTGGCACGGGGTTCTGGCATATCTGAGAGGTGGTTCCGGCATGCCCGGCAGGTGATTCCGGAGTGTTCGCCAAGTGTTTCCGGCGTAGCCGGCAGGTGATTTTGCATGTCCAGCAGTCGTTCCGGCGGGTCGAGCCGGTGGTTCCGGCGTGTCCGGCAGGTGGTTCCGGTCTGTCCGGCAGGTGGTTCTGTGGTGTGCGGCACGAGGTTCAGTCTGAGAGGCTGTGCCGGCATGCCCCTCACGTGATTCCGGCTTGTCCCCGAGGTGGTGCTGGTGTAGCGGGCAGGTGATTTTGGCGTGTCCGGCAGGTGGTTCAGGCGAGTTGAGCAGGTGGTTGCGACGTGCTCGGCAGGTGCTTCCGGCGTCTCCGGCACGTGTTTCTGGCACATCTGACTGGTGGTTCCGGCATGCCCAAAAGTTGATTCCGGTCTGTCCGGTAGGTGGTTCCGGCGTGCACGGCACGTGGTTCTGGTACGTGTCAGAGGTGGTTGCGTATGCCCAACAGGTGATTCCGGACTGTCCGCCACGTGCTTCTGGCACTTGGTTCTGATGTGTCTGAGAGCTGGTTCCGGCATGTCCGGCAGATGATTCCGGAGTGTCCGCCAAGTGGTTCTGGCATACCCAGCAGGTGATTTTGGTGTGTCAGGGAGGTGGTACCGGTGAGTCGAGCAGGTGGTTCCGGCGTGCTCAGCACGTGGTTCAGGCGGTTCTGGCAGGTGGTATCCGTCTGTTCGGGGTGTGGTTCCAGCATCTCATGAACACGTTTCTGGCACGTCTGAGATGTGGTTCCAGCCGGCCCGACAGGTGTTTCCGCAGTGTCCGCCAAGCGGTTCTGGCCTAGTTGGCAGGTGATTTTGGCATGACTGGCAGGTGGTTCCAGCAAGCCTGGCAGGTGATTCCAAAGTGTTCACCAACTGGTTGTGGCGTAGCCGGCAGGTGATTTTTGCGTGATCGGCAGGTGGCTCTGGCGAGTCGAGCAGGTGGTTCCGGCGTGCTCGGCTGGTGCTTCCGGGGTCATTGGCACGGGGTTCTGGCATGTCTGAGAGGTGGTTCCTGCATGCCCGGCAAGTGATTCCGGAGTGTTCGCCAAGTGGTTCTGGCATAGTCGGCAGGTGATTTTGGCATGTCCGGCAGGTGGTTCAGGCGAGTTGAGCAGGTGGTTCCAACGTGCTTGGCAGGTGCTTCCGGCGTCTCCGGCACGTGTTTCTGGCACATCTGACAGGTGGTTCCGGCATGCCCGAAAGGTGATTCCGGTCTGTCCGGTAGGTGGTTCCAGCCTGCACGGCATGTGGTTCTGGTACGTCTCAGAGGTGGTTGCGCATGCCCAACAGGTGATTCCGGACTGTCCGCCACATGGTTCTGGCACGTCTGAGAGGTGGTTCCGGCATGCCCGGCAGGTCATCCCAGAGAGTCCTCCAAGTGGTTCTGGCATAACACGCAGGTGATTTTGGCGTGTCTGGCAGGTTGTTCCGTTGTGCTTGGCAGGTGGTTCAGGCTTGGCCGGCAGGTGGTTCCAGACTGTCCAGGACGTGTTTCCAGCTTCTCCGGCAGGTGGTTCTGGTACGTCTGAGAGGTGGTTCCGCCATGGCTGGCAGGTGATTCCGGACCGTCCCCCAGGTGGTTCTGGCATAGCCAGCAGTTGATATTGGCCTGTCCGGCAGGTGGTTCCAGCGAGTCAAACAGGTGGCTCCGGCGTGCTCGGCAGGTGGTTCCGGTCTGTCCGGTAGGTGATTCCGGCGTGTCCGGCACGTGCTTCCGGCACGTCTGAGAGGTGGTTCCGGCATGCGCGACAGATGGTTTCGGAGTGTCCGCCAGGTGGTTCTGGCGCACCCGGCAGGTGATTTTGGCGTGTCCGGCAGGTGTTTCTGGCGAGTCGAGCAGGTGGCTCCGGCATGCTCGGCAGGTGCTTCCGGCGTCTCCGGCACGTGGTTCTGGTGTGTCTGAGAGCTGGTTCCGGCATGTCCGGCAGATGATTCTGGAGTGTCCGCCAAGTGGTTCTGGCATACGCGGCTGTTGATTTGGGCATGTCAGGTAGGTGGCTCCGGCGTGTTCGGCAGGTTGTTCAGACGGGTCTGGCAGGTGTTTTCCGTCTGTTCGGGGTGTGGTTCCAGCATCTCATGCACATGGTTCTGGCACGTCTGAGATGTGGTTCCGGCCGGCCCGACAGGTGTTTCCACAGTGTCCGCCAAGTGGTACTGGCGTAGTTGGCAGGTGATTTTGGCATGACCGGCAGGTGGTTCCAGCAAGCCCGGCAGGTGATTCCGAAGTGTTCCCCAACTGGTTGTGGCGTAGCCGGCAGGTGATTTTTGCGTGTCCAGCAGGTGGTTCTGGCGAGTCGAGCAGGTGGTTCCGGCGTGCTCGGCAGGTGCTTCCGGGGTCATTGGCACGTGGTTCTGGCATATCTGAGAGGTGGTTCCGGCATGCCCGGCAGGTGATTCCGGAGTGTTCGCCAAGTGTTTCCGGCGTAGCCGGCAGGTGATTTTGCATGTCCAGCGGTCGTTCCGGCGGGTCGAGCCGGTGGTTCCGGCGTGTCCGGCAGGTGGTTCCGGTCTGTCCGGCAGGTGGTTCTGTGGTGTCCGGCACGAGGTTCAGTCTGCGAGGCTGTGCCGGCATGCCCCTCACGTGATTCCGGCTTGTCCCCGAAGTGGTGCTGGTGTAGCGGGCAGGTGATTTTGGCGTGTCCGGCAGGTGGTTCAGGCGAGTTGAGCAGGTGGTTGCGACGTGCTCGGCAGGTGCTTCCGGGGTCTCCGGCACGTTTTTCTGGCACATCTGACTGGTGGTTCCGGCATGCCCAAAAGTTGATTCCGGTCTGTCCGGTAGGTGGTTCCGGCGTGCACGGCACGTGGTTCTGGTACGTGTCAGAGGTGGTTGCGTATGCCCAACAGGTGATTCCGGACTGTCCGCCACGTGCTTCTGGCACGTCTGAGAGGTGGTTCCAACATGCCCGGCAGGTCATTTCGGAGAGTCGTCCAAGTGGTTCTGGCGTAGCCCGCAGGTGATTTTGGCGTGTCCGGCAGGTGGTTCCGCCGTGCTCGGCATGTGGTTCAGGCATGGCCGTCACGTGGTTCCAGTCTGTCCAGGACGTGTTTCCAGCTTCTCCGGCAGGTGGTTCTCGTACGTCTGAGAGGTGGTTCCGCCATGGCTGGCAGGTGAGCCCAGTCTGTCCCCCAGGTGGTTCTGGCATAGCCAGCAGTTGATATTGGCCTGTCCGGCAGGTGGTTCCAGCGAGTCGAACAGGTGGCTCCGGCGTTCTTGGCAGGTGGTTCCGGTCTGTCCGGTAGGTGTTTGCGGCGTGTCTGGCACGTGCTTCCGGCACGTCTGAGAGGTGGTTCCGGCATTCGCAGCAGGTGACTCCGTAGTGTCCGCCAGGTGGTTCTGGCATACCCGGCAGGTGATTTTGGCGTGTCCGGCAGGTGTTTCTGGCGAGTCGAGCAGGTGGCTCCGGCATGCTCGGCAGGTGCTTCCGGCGTCTCCGGCACTTGGTTCTGGTGTGTCTGAGAGCTGGTTCCGGCATGTCCGGCAGATGATTCCGGAGTGTCCGCCAAGTGGTTCTGGCATACCCAGCAGGTGATTTTGGCGTGTCAGGGAGGTGGTACCGGTGAGTCGAGCAGGTGGTTCCGGCGTGCTCAGCAGGTGGTTCAGGCGGTTCTGGCAGGTGGTATCCGTCTGTTCGGGGTGTGGTTCCAGCATCTCATGAACACGTTTCTGGCACGTCTGAGATGTGGTTCCAGCCGGCCCGACAGGTGTTTCCGCAGTGTCCGCCAAGCGGTTCTGGCGTAGTTGGCAGGTGATTTTGGCATGACTGGCAGGTGGTTCCAGCAAGCCTGGCAGGTGATTCCAAAGTGTTCCCCAACTGGTTGTGGCGTAGCCGGCAGGTGATTTTTGCGTGATCGGCAGGTGGTTCTGGCGAGTCGAGCAGGTGGTTCCGGCGTGCTCGGCTGGTGCTTCCGGGGTCATTGGCACGGGGTTCTGGCATGTCTGAGAGGTGGTTCCTGCATGCCCGGCAAGTGATTCCGGAGTGTTCGCCAAGTGGTTCTGGCATAGTCGGCAGGTGATTTTGGCATGTCCGGCAGGTGGTTCAGGCGAGTTGAGCAGGTGGTTCCAACGTGCTTGGCAGGTGCTTCCGGCGTCTCCGGCACGTGTTTCTGGCACATCTGACAGGTGGTTCCGGCATGCCCGAAAGGTGATTCCGGTCTGTCCGGTAGGTGGTTCCAGCCTGCACGGCATGTGGTTCTGGTACGTCTCAGAGGTGGTTGCGCATGCCCAACAGGTGATTCCGGACTGTCCGCCACATGGTTCTGGCACGTCTGAGAGGTGGTTCCGGCATGCCCGGCAGGTCATCCCAGAGAGTCCTCCAAGTGGTTCTGGCATAACACGCAGGTGATTTTGGCGTGTCTGGCAGGTTGTTCCGTTGTGCTTGGCAGGTGGTTCAGGCTTGGCCGGCAGGTGGTTCCAGACTGTCCAGGACGTGTTTCCAGCTTCTCCGGCAGGTGGTTCTGGTATGTCTGAGAGGTGGTTCCGCCATGGCTGGCAGGTGATTCCGGACCGTCCCCCAGGTGGTTCTGGCATAGCCAGCAGTTGATATTGGCCTGTCCGGCAGGTGGTTCCAGCGAGTCGAACAGGTGGCTCCGGCGTGCTCGGCAGGTGGTTCCGGTCTGTCCGGTAGGTGA
>NW_027227478.1:0-19996 GCF_037783145.1 Equus przewalskii | reverse complement strand
AGCGGGTCGAGCCTGTGGTTCCGGCGTGTCCGGCAGGTGGTTCCGGTCTGTCCGGCAGGTGGTTCTGTGGTGTCCGGCACGAGGTTCAGTCTGAGAGGCTGTGCCGGCATGCCCCTCACGTGATTCCGGCTTGTCCCCGAAGTGGTGCTGGTGTAGCGGGCAGGTGATTTTGGCGTGTCCGGCAGGTGGTTCAGGCGAGTTGAGCAGGTGGTTGTGACGTGCTCGGCAGGTGCTTCCGGCGTCTCTGGCACGTGTTTCTGGCACATCTGACTGGTGGTTCCGGCATGCCCAAAAGTTGATTCCGGTCTGTCCGGTAGGTGGTTCCGGCGTGCACGGCACGTGGTTCTGGTACGTGTCAGAGGTGGTTGCGTATGCCCAACAGGTGATTCCAGACTGTCCGTCACGTGCTTCTGGCACGTCTGAGAGGTGGTTCCAACATGCACGGTAGGTCATTTCGGAGAGTCGTCCAAGTGGTTCTGGCGTAGCCCGCGGGTGATTTTGGCGTGTCCGGCAGGTGGTTCCGCCGTGCTCGGCAGGTGGTTCAGGCATGGCCGTCACGTGGTTCCAGTCTGTCCAGGACGTGTTTCCAGCTTCTCCGGCAGGTGGTTCTGGTACGTCTCAGAGGTGGTTCCGCCATGGCTGGCAGGTGATCCCGGACTGTCCCCCAGGTGGTTCTGGCATAGCCAGCAGTTGATATTGGCCTGTCCGGCAGGTGGTTCCAGCGAGTCGAACAGGTGGCTCCGGCGTTCTTGGCAGGTGGTTCCGGTCTGTCCGGTAGGTGTTTCCGGCGTGTCCGGCACGTGCTTCCGGCACGTCTGAGAGGTGGTTCCAGCATGCGCGGCAGGTGATTCCGTAGTGTCCGCCAGGTGGTTCTGGCATACCCGGCAGGTGATTTTGGCGTGTCCGGCAGGTGTTTCTGGCGAGTCGAGCAGGTGGCTCCGGCATGCTCGGCAGGTGCTTCCGGCGTCTCCGGCACTTGGTTCTGGTGTGTCTGAGAGCTGGTTCCGGCATGTCCGGCAGATGATTCCGGAGTGTCCGCCAAGTGGTTCTGGCATACCCAGCAGGTGATTTTGGCGTGTCAGGGAGGTGGTACCGGTGAGTCGAGCAGGTGGTTCCGGCGTGCTCAGCAGGTGGTTCAGGCGGTTCTGGCAGGTGGTATCCGTCTGTTCGGGGTGTGGTTCCAGCATCTCATGAACACGTTTCTGGCACGTCTGAGATGTGGTTCCAGCCGGCCCGACAGGTGTTTCCGCAGTGTCCGCCAAGCGGTTCTGGCGTAGTTGGCAGGTGATTTTGGCATGACTGGCAGGTGGTTCCAGCAAGCCTGGCAGGTGATTCCAAAGTGTTCACCAACTGGTTGTGGCGTAGCCGGCAGGTGATTTTTGCGTGTCCGGCAGGTGGTTCTGGCGAGTCGAGCAGGTGGTTCCGGCGTGCTCGGCTGGTGCTTCCGGGGTCATTGGCACGGGGTTCTGGCATGTCTGAGAGGTGGTTCCTGCATGCCCGGCAAGTGATTCCGGTGTGTTCGCCAAGTGGTTCTGGCATAGTCGGCAGGTGATTTTGGCATGTCCGGCAGGTGGTTCAGGCGAGTTGAGCAGGTGGTTCCAACGTGCTTGGCAGGTGCTTCCGGCGTCTCCGGCACGAGTTTCTGGCACATCTGACAGGTGGTTCCGGCATGCCCGAAAGGTGATTCCGGTGTGTCCGGTAGGTGGTTCCAGCCTGCACGGCATGTGGTTCTGGTACGTCTCAGAGGTGGTTGCGCATGCCCAACAGGTGATTCCGGACTGTCCGCCACATGGTTCTGGCACGTCTGAGAGGTGGTTCCGGCATGCCCGGCAGGTCATCCCAGAGAGTCCTCCAAGTGGTTCTGGCATAACACGCAGGTGATTTTGGCGTGTCTGGCAGGTTGTTCCGTTGTGCTTGGCAGGTGGTTCAGGCTTGGCCGGCAGGTGGTTCCAGACTGTCCAGGACGTGTTTCCAGCTTCTCCGGCAGGTGGTTCTGGTACGTCTGAGAGGTGGTTCCGCCATGGCTGGCAGGTGATTCCGGACCGTCCCCCAGGTGGTTCTGGCATAGCCAGCAGTTGATATTGGCCTGTCCGGCAGGTGGTTCCAGCGAGTCGAACAGGTGGCTCCGGCGTGCTCGGCAGGTGGTTCCGGTCTGTCCGGTAGGTGATTCCGGCGTGTCCGGCACGTGCTTCCGGCACGTCTGAGAGGTGGTTCCGGCATGCGCGACAGGTGGTTTCGGAGTGTCAGCCAGGTGGTACTGGCGTACCCGGCAGGTGATTTTGGCGTGTCCGGCAGGTGTTTCTGGCGAGTCGAGCAGGTGGCTCCGGCATGCTCGGCAGGTGCTTCCGGCGTCTCCGGCACGTGGTTCTGGTGTGTCTGAGAGCTGGTTCCGGCATGTCCGGCAGATGATTCCGGAGTGTCCGCCAAGTGGTTCTGGCATACCCGGCTGGTGATTTGGGCATGTCAGGTAGGTGGTTCCGGCGAGTCGAGCAGGTGGCTCCGGCGTGCTCGGCAGGTTGTTCAGACGGGTCTGGCAGGTGTTTTCCGTCTGTTCGGGGTGTGGTTCCAGCATCTCATGCACATGGTTCTGGCACGTCTGAGATGTGGTTCCGGCCGGCCCGACAGGTGTTTCCACAGTGTCCGCCAAGTGGTACTGGCGTAGTTGGCAGGTGATTTTGGCATGACCGGCAGGTGGTTCCAGCAAGCCCGGCAGGTGATTCCGAAGTGTTCCCCAACTGGTTGTGGCGTAGCCGGCAGGTGATATTTGCGTGTCCGGCAGGTGGTTCTGGCGAGTCGAGCAGGTGGTTCCGGCGTGCTCGGCAGGTGCTTCCGGGGTCATTGGCACGTGGTTCTGGCATATCTGAGAGGTGGTTCCGGCATGCCCGGCAGCTGATTCCGGAGTGTTCGCCAAGTGTTTCCGGCGTAGCCGGCAGGTGATTTTGCATGTCCAGCGGTCGTTCCGGCGGGTCGAGCCTGTGGTTCCGGCGTGTCCGGCAGGTGGTTCCGGTCTGTCCGGCAGGTGGTTCTGTGGTGTCCGGCACGAGGTTCAGTCTGAGAGGCTGTGCCGGCATGGCCCTCACGTGATTCCGGCTTGTCACCGAAGTGGTGCTGGTGTAGCGGGCAGGTGATTTTGGCATGTCCGGCAGCTGGTTCAGGCGAGTTGAGCAGGTGGTTGCGACGTGCTCGGCAGGTGCTTCCGGCGTCTCCGGCACGTGTTTCTGGCACATCTGACTGGTGGTTCCGGCATGCCCAAAAGTTGATTCCGGTCTGTCCGGTAGGTGGTTCCGGCGTGCACGGCACGTGGTTCTGGTACGTGTCAGAGGTGGTTGCGTATGCCCAACAGGTGATTCCGGACTGTCCGCCACGTGCTTCTGGCACATCTGAGAGGTGGTTCCAACATGCCCGGCAGATCATTTCGGAGAGTCGTCCAAGTGATTCTGGCGTAGCCCGCAGGCGATTTTGGCGTGTCCGGCAGGTGGTTCCGCCGTGCTCGGCAGGTGGTTCAGGCATGGCCGTCACGTGGTTCCAGTCTGTCCAGGACGTGTTTCCAGCTTCTCCGGCAGGTGGTTCTGGTACGTCTGAGAGGTGGTTCCGCCATGGCTGGCAGGTGATCCCGGACTGTCCCCCAGGTGGTTCTGGCATAGCCAGCAGTTGATATTGGCCTGTCCGGCACGTGGTTCCAGCGAGTCGAACAGGTGGCTCCGGCGTTCTTGGCAGGTGGTTCCGGTCTGTCCGGTAGGTGTTTCCGGCGTGTCTGGCACGTGCTTCCGGCATGTCTGAGAGGTGGTTCTGGCATGCGCGGCAGGTGATTCCATAGTGTCCGCCAGGTGGTTCTGGCATACCCGGCAGGTGATTTTGGCGTGTCCGGCAGGTGTTTCTGGCGAGTCGAGCAGGTGGCTCCGGCATGCTCGGCAGGTGCTTCCGGCGTCTACGGCACTTGGTTATGGTGTGTCTGAGAGCTGGTTCCGGCATGTCTGGCAGATGATTCCGGAGTGTCCGTCAAGTGGTTCTGGCATACCCAGCAGGTGATTTTGGCGTGTCAGGGAGGTGGTACCGGTGAGTCGAGCAGGTGCTTCCGGCGTGCTCAGCAGGTGGTTCAGGCGGTTCTGGCAGGTGGTATCCGTCTGTTCGGGGTGTGGTTCCAGCATCTCATGAACACGTTTCTGGCACGTCTGAGATGTGGTTCCAGCCGGCCCGACAGGTGTTTCCGCAGTGTCCGCCAAGCGGTTCTGGCGTAGTTGGCAGGTGATTTTGGCATGACTGGCAGGTGGTTCCAGCAAGCCTGGCAGGTGATTCCAAAGTGTTCACCAACTGGTTGTGGCGTAGCCGGCAGGTGATTTTTGCGTGATCGGCAGGTGGTTCTGGCGAGTCGAGCAGGTGGTTCCGGCGTGCTCGGCTGGTGCTTCCGGGGTCATTGGCACGGGGTTCTGGCATGTCTGAGAGGTGGTTCCTGCATGCCCCGCAAGTGATTCCGGAGTGTTCGCCAAGTGGTTCTGGCATAGTCGGCAGGTGATTTTGGCATGTCCGGCAGGTGGTTCAGGCGAGTTGAGCAGGTGGTTCCAACGTGCTTGGCAGGTGCTTCCGGCGTCTCCGGCACGTGTTTCTGGCACATCTGACAGGTGGTTCCGGCATGCCCGAAAGGTGATTCCGGTCTGTCCGGTAGGTGGTTCCAGCCTGCACGGCATGTGGTTCTGGTACGTCTCAGAGGTGGTTGCGCATGCCCAACAGGTGATTCCGGACTGTCCGCCACATGGTTCTGGCACGTCTGAGAGGTGGTTCCGGCATGCCCGGCAGGTCATCCCAGAGAGTCCTCCAAGTGGTTCTGGCATAACAGGCAGGTGATTTTGGCGTGTCTGGCAGGTTGTTCCGTTGTGCTTGGCAGGTGGTTCAGGCTTGGCCGGCAGGTGGTTCCAGACAGTCCAGGACGTGTTTCCAGCTTCTCCGGCAGGTGGTTCTGGTACGTCTGAGAGGTGGTTCCGCCATGGCTGGCAGGCGATTCCGGACCGTCCCCCAGGTGGTTCTGGCATAGCCAGCAGTTGATATTGGCCTGTCCGGCAGGTGGTTCCAGCGAGTCGAACAGGTGGCTCCGGCGTGCTGGGCAGGTGGTTCCGGTCTGTCCGGTAGGTGATTCCGGCGTGTCCGGCACGTGCTTCCGGCACGTCTGAGAGTTGGTTCCGGCATGCGCGACAGGTGATTTCGGAGTGTCCGCCAGGTGGTTCTGGCGTACCCGGCAGGTGATTTTGGCGTGTCCGGCATGTGTTTCTGGCGAGTCGAGCAGGTGGCTCCGGCATGCTCGGCAGGTGCTTCCGGCGTCTCCGGCACGTGGTTCTGGTGTGTCTGAGAGCTGGTTCCGGCATGTCCGGCAGATGATTCCGGAGTGTCCGCCAAGTGGTTCTGGCATACCCGGCTGGTGATTTGGGCATGTCAGGTAGGTGGTTCCGGCGAGTCGTGCAAGTGGCTCCGGCGTGCTCGGCAGGTTGTTCAGAAGGGTCTGGAAGGTGTTTTCCGTCTGTTCGGGGTGTGGTTCCAGCATCTCATGCACATGGTTCGGGCACGTCTGAGATGTGGTTCCGGCCGGCCCGACAGGTGTTTCCACAGTGTCCGCCAAGTGGTACTGGCGTAGTTGGCAGGTGATTTTGGCATGACCGGCAGGTGGTTCCAGCAAGCCCGGCAGGTGATTCCGAAGTGTTCCCCAACTGGTTGTGGCGTAGCCGGCAGGTGATTTTTGCATGTCCGGCAGGTGGTTCTGGCGAGTCGAGCAGGTGGTTCCGGCGTGCTCGGCAGGTGCTTCCGGGGTCATTGGCACGTGGTTCTGGCATATCTGAGAGGTGGTTCCGGCATGCCCGGCAGGTGATTCCGGAGTGTTCGCCAAGTGTTTCCGGCGTAGCCGGCAGGTGATTTTGCATGTCCAGTGGTCGTTCCGGCGGGTCGAGCCGGTGGTTCCGGCGTGTCCGGCAGGTGGTTCCGGTCTGTCCGGCAGGTGGTTCTGTGGTGTCCGGCACGAGGTTCAGTCTGAGAGGCTGTGCCGGCATGCCCCTCACGTGATTCCGGCTTGTCCCCGAAGTGGTGCTGGTGTAGCGGGCAGGTGATTTTGGCGTGTCCGGCAGGTGGTTCAGGCAAGTTGAGCAGGTGGTTGCGACGTGCTCGGCAGGTGCTTCCGGCGTCTCCGGCACGTGTTTCTGGCACATCTGACTGGTGGTTCCGGCATGCCCAAAAGTTGATTCCGGTCTGTCCGGTAGGTGGTTCCGGCATGCACGGCACGTGGTTCTGGTACGTGTCAGAGGTGGTTGCGTATGCCCAACAGGTGTATCCGGACTGTCCGCCACGTGCTTCTGGCACGTCTGAGAGGTGGTTCCAACATGCCCGGCAGGTCATTTCGGAGAGTCGTCCAAGTGGTTCTGGCGTAGCCCGCAGGTGATTTTGGCGTGTCCGGCAGGTGGTTCCGCTGTGCTCGGCAGGTGGTTCAGGCATGGCCGTCACGTGGTTCCAGTCGGTCCAGGACGTGTTTCCAGCTTCTCCGGCAGGTGGTTCTGGTACGTCTGAGAGGTGGTTCCGCCATGGCTGGCAGGTGATCCCGGACTGTCCCCCAGGTGGTTCTGCCATAGCCAGCAGTTGATATTGGCCTGTCCGGCAGGTGGTTCCAGCGAGTCGAACAGGTGGCTCCGGCGTTCTTGGCATGTGGTTCCGGTCTGTCCGGTAGGTGTTTCCGGCGTGTCTGGCACGTACTTCCGGCACGTCTGAGAGGTGGTTCCGGCATGCGCGGCAGGTGATTCCGTAGTGTCCGCCACGTGGTTCTGGCATACCCGGCAGGTGATTTTGGCGTGTCCGGCAGGTGTTTCTGGCGAGTCGATCAGGTGGCTCCGGCATGCTCGGCAGGTGCTTCCGGCATCTCCGGCACTTGGTTCGGGTGTGTCTGAGAGCTGGTTCTGGCATGTCCGACAAATGATTCCGGAGTGTCCGCCAAGTGGTTCTGGCATACCCAGCAGGTGATTTTGGCGTGTCAGGGAGGTGGTACCGGTGAGTCGAGCAGGTGGTTCCGGCGTGCTCAGCAGGTGGTTCAGGCGGTTCTGGCAGGTGGTATCCGTCTGTTCGGGGTGTGGTTCCAGCATCTCATGAACACGTTTCTGGCACGTCTGAGATGTGGTTCCAGCCGGCCCGACAGGTGTTTCCGCAGTGTCCGCCAAGCGGTTCTGGCGTAGTTGGCAGGTGCTTTTGGCATGACTGGCAGGTGGTTCCAGCAAGCCTGGCAGGTGATTCCAAAGTGTTCACCAACTGGTTGTGGCGTAGCCGGCAGGTGATTTTTGCGTGATCGGCAGGTGGTTCTGGCGAGTCGAGCAGGTGACTCCGGCGTGCTCGGCTGGTGCTTCCGGGGTCATTGGCACGGGGTTCTGGCATGTCTGAGAGGTGGTTCCTGCATGCCCGGCAAGTGATTCCGGAGTGTTCGCCAAGTGGTTCTGGCATAGTCGGCAGGTGATTTTGGCATGTCCGGCAGGTGGTTCAGGCGAGTTGAGCAGGTGGTTCCAACGTGCTTGGCAGGTGCTTCCGGCGTCTCCGGCACGTGTTTCTGGCACATCTGACAGGTGGTTCCGGCATGCCCGAAAGGTGATTCCGGTCTGTCCGGTAGGTGGTTCCAGCCTGCACGGCATGTGGTTCTGGTACGTCTCAGAGGTGGTTGCGCATGCCCAACAGGTGATTCCGGACTGTCCGCCACATGGTTCTGGCACGTCTGAGAGGTGGTTCCGGCATGCCCGGCAGGTCATCCCAGAGAGTCCTCCAAGTGGTTCTGGCATAACAGGCAGGTGATTTTGTCGGGTCTGGCAGGTTGTTCCGTTGTGCTTGGCAGGTGGTTCAGGCTTGGCCGGCAGGTGGTTCCAGACAGTCCAGGACGTGTTTCCAGCTTCTCCGGCAGGTGGTTCTGGTATGTCTGAGAGGTGGTTCCGCCATGGCTGGCAGGCGATTCCGGACCGTCCCCCAGGTGGTTCTGGCATAGCCAGCAGTTGATATTGGCCTGTCCGGCAGGTGGTTCCAGCGAGTCGAACAGGTGGCTCCGGCGTGCTCGGCAGGTGGTTCCGGTCTGTCCGGTAGGTGATTCCGGCGTGTCCGGCACGTGCTTCCGGCACGTCTGAGAGTTGGTTCCGGCATGCGCGACAGGTGATTTCGGAGTGTCCGCCAGGTGGTTCTGGCGTACCCGGCAGGTGATTTTGGCGTGTCCGGCAGGTGTTTCTGGCGAGTCGAGCAGGTGGCTCCGGCATGCTCGGCAGGTGCTTCCGGCGTCTCCGGCACGTGGTTCTGGTGTGTCTGAGAGCTGGTTCCGGCATGTCCGGCAGATGATTCCGGAGTGTCCGCCAAGTGGTTCTGGCATACCCGGCTGGTGATTTGGGCATGTCAGGTAGGTGGTTCCGGCGAGTCGAGCAAGTGGCTCCGGCGTGCTCGGCAGGTTGTTCAGACGGGTCTGGCAGGTGTTTTCCGTCTGTTCGGGGTGTGGTTCCAGCATCTCATGCACATGGTTCGGGCACGTCTGAGATGTGGTTCCGGCCGGCCCGACAGGTGTTTCCACAGTGTCCGCCAAGTGGTACTGGCGTAGTTGGCAGGTGATTTTGGCATGACCGGCAGGTGGTTCCAGCAAGCCCGGCAGGTGATTCCGAAGTGTTCCCCAACTGGTTGTGGCATAGCCGGCAGGTGATTTTTGCGTGTCCGGCAGGTGGTTCTGGCGAGTCGAGCAGGTGGTTCCGGCGTGCTCGGCAGGTGCTTCCGGGGTCATTGGCACGTGGTTCTGGCATATCTGAGAGGTGGTTCCGGCATGCCCGGCAGGTGATTCCGGAGTGTTCGCCAAGTGTTTCCGGCGTAGCCGGCAGGTGATTTTGCATGTCCAGCGGTCGTTCCGGCGGGTCGAGCCGGTGGTTCCGGCGTGTCCGGCAGGTGGTTCCGGTCTGTCCGGCAGGTGGTTCTGTGGTGTCCGGCACGAGGTTCAGTCTGAGAGGCTGTGCCGGCATGCCCCTCACGTGATTCCGGCTTGTCCCCGAAGTGGTGCTGGTGTAGCGGGCAGGTGATTTTGGCGTGTCCGGCAGGTGGTTCAGGCGAGTTGAGCAGGTGGTTGCGACGTGCTCGGCAGGTGCTTCCGGCGTCTCCGGCACGTGTTTCTGGCACATCTGACTGGTGGTTCCGGCATGCCCAAAAGTTGATTCCGGTCTGTCCGGTAGGTGGTTCCGGCGTGCACGGCACGTGGTTCTGGTACGTGTCAGAGGTGGTTGCGCATGCCCAACAGGTGATTCCGGACTGTCCGCCACGTGCTTCTGGCACGTCTGAGAGGTGGTTCCGACATGCCCGGCAGGTCATCTCGGAGAGTCGTCCAAGTGGTTCTGGCATAACACGCAGGTGATTTTGGCGTGTCCGGCAGGTGGTTCCGTCGTGCTTGGCAGGTGGTTCAGGCATGGCCGGCAGGTGGTTCCAGACTGTCCAGGACGTGTTTCCAGCTTCTCCGGCAGGTGGTTCTGGTACGTCTGAGAGGTGGTTCCGCCATGGCTGGCAGGTGATCCCGGACTGTCCCCCAGGTGGTTCTGGCATAGCCAGCAGTTGATATTGGCCTGTCCGGCAGGTGGTTCCAGCGAGTCGAACAGGTGGCTCCGGCGTGCTTGGCAGGTGGTTCCGGTCTGTCCGGTAGGTGTTTCCGGCGTGTCCGGCACGTGCTTCCGGCACGTCTGAGAGGTGGTTCCGGCATGCGCGACAGGTGATTTCGGAGTGTCCGCCAAGTGGTTCTGGCGTACCCGGCAGGTGATTTTGGCGTGTCCGGCAGGTGTTTCTGGCGAGTCGAGCAGGTGGCTCCGGCATGCTCGGCAGGTGCTTCCGGCGTCTCCGGCACGTGGTTCTGGTGTGTCTGAGAGCTGGTTCCGGCATGTCCGGCAGATGATTCCGGAGTGTCCGCCAAGTGGTTCTGGCATACCCGGCTGGTGATTTGGGCATGTCAGGTAGGTGGTCCCGGCGAGTCGAGCAGGTGGCTCCGGCGTGCTCGGCAGGTTGTTCAGACGGGTCTGGCAGGTGTTTTCCGTCTGTTCGGGGTGTGGTTCCAGCATCTCATGCACATGGTTCTGGCACGTCTGAGATGTGGTTCCGGCCGGCCCGACAGGTGTTTCCACAGTGTCCGCCAAGTGGTACTGGCGTAGTTGGCAGGTGATTTTGGCATGACCGGCAGGTGGTTCCAGCAAGCCCGGCAGGTGATTCCGAAGTGTTCCCCAACTGGTTGTGGCGTAGCCGGCAGGTGATTTTTGCGTGTCCGGCAGGTGGTTCTGGCGAGTCGAGCAGGTGGTTCCGGCGTGCTCGGCAGGTGCTTCCGGGGTCATTGGCACGTGGTTCTGGCATATCTGAGAGGTGGTTCCGGCATGCCCGGCAGGTGATTCCGGAGTGTTCGCCAAGTGTTTCCGGCGTAGCCGGCAGGTGATTTTGCATGTCCAGCGGTCGTTCCGGCGGGTCGAGCCGGTGGTTCCGGCGTGTCCGGCAGGTGGTTCCGGTCTGTCCGGCAGGTGGTTCTGTGGTGTCCGGCACGAGGTTCAGTCTGAGAGGCTGTGCCGGCATGCCCCTCACGTGATTCCGGCTTGTCCCCGAAGTGGTGCTGGTGTAGCGGGCAGGTGATTTTGGCGTGTCCGGCAGGTGGTTCAGGCGAGTTGAGCAGGTGGTTGCGACGTGCTCGGCAGGTGCTTCCGGCGTCTCCGGCACGTGTTTCTGGCACATCTGACTGGTGGTTCCGGCATGCCCAAAAGTTGATTCCGGTCTGTCCGGTAGGTGGTTCCGGCGTGCACGTCACGTGGTTCTGGTACGTGTCAGAGGTGGTTGCGTATGCCCAACAGGTGATTCCGGACTGTCCACCACGTGCTTCTGGAACGTCTGAGAGGTGGTTCCAACATGCCCGGCAGGTCATTTCGGAGAGTCGTCCAAGTGGTTCTGGCGTAGCCCACAGGTGATTTTGTCGTGTCCGGCAGGTGGTTCCGCCGTGCTCTGCAGGTGGTTCAGGCATGGCCGTCACGTGCTTCCAGTCTGTCCAGGACGTGTTTCCAGCTTCTCCGGCAGGTGGTTCTGGTACGTCTGAGAGGTGGTTCCGCCATGGCTGGCAGGTGATCCCGGACTGTCCCCCAGGTAGTTCTGCCATAGCCAGGAGTTGATATTGGCCTGTTCGGCAGGTGGTTCCAGCGAGTCGAACAGGTGGCTCCGGCGTTCTTGGCAGGTGGTTCCGGTCTGTCCGGTAGGTGTTTCCGGCGTGTCCGGCACCTGCTTCCGGCACGTCTGAGAGGTGGTTCCGGCATGCGCGTCAGGTGATTCCGTAGTGTCCGCCAGGTGGTTCTGGCATACCCGGCAGGTGATTTTGGCGTGTCCGGCAGGTGTTTCTGGCGAGTCGAGCAGGTGGCTCCGGCATGCTCGGCAGGTGCTTCCGGCGTCTCCGGCACTTGGTTCTGGTGTGTCTGAGAGCTGGTTCCGGCATGTCCTGCAGATGATTCCGGAGTGTCCGCCAAGTGGTTCTGGCATACCCAGCAGGTGATTTTGGCGTGTCAGGGAGGTGGTACCGGTGAGTCGAGCAGGTGGTTCCGGCGTGCTCAGCAGGTGGTTCAGGCGGTTCTGCCAGGTGGTATCGTCTGTTCGGGGTGTGGTTCCAGCATCTCATGCACATGGTTCTGGCACGTCTGAGATGTGGTTCCAGCCGGCCCGACAGGTGTTTCCGCAGTGTCCGCCAAGCGGTTCTGGCGTAGTTGGCAGGTGATTTTGGCATGACTGGCAGGTGGTTCCAGCAAGCCTGGCAGGTGATTCCAAAGTGTTCACCAACTGGTTGTGGCGTAGCCGGCAGGTGATTTTTGCGTGATCGGCAGGTGGTTCTGGCGAGTCGAGCAGGTGGTTCCGGCGTGCTCGGCTGGTGCTTCCGGGGTCATTGGCACGGGGTTCTGGCATGTCTGAGAGGTGGTTCCTGCATGCCCGGCAAGTGATTCCGGAGTGTTCGCCAGGTGGTTCTGGCATAGTCGGCAGGTGATTTTGGCATGTCCAGCAGGTGGTTCAGGCGAGTTGAGCAGGTGGTTCCAACGTGCTTGGCAGGTGCTTCCGGCGTCTCCGGCACGTGTTTCTGGCACATCTGACAGGTGGTTCCGGCATGTCCGAAAGGTGATTCCGGTCTGTCCGGTAGGTGGTTCCAGCCTGCACGGCATGTGGTTCTGGGACGTCTCAGAGGTGGTTGCGCATGCCCAACAGGTGATTCCGGACTGTCCGCCACATGGTTCTGGCACGTCTGAGAGGTGGTTCCGGCATGCCCGGCAGGTCATCCCAGAGAGTCCTCCAAGTGGTTCTGGCATAACACGCAGGTGATTTTGGCGTGTCTGGCAGGTTGTTCCGTTGTGCTTGGCAGGTGGTTCAGGCTTGGCCGGCAGGTGGTTCCAGACTGTCCAGGACGTGTTTCCAGCTTCTCCGGCAGGTGGTTCTGGTACGTCTGAGAGGTGGTTCCGCCATGGCTGGCAGGTGATTCCGGACCGTCCCCCAGGTGGTTCTGGCATAGCCAGTAGTTGATATTGGCCTGTCCGGCAGGTGGTTCCAGCGAGTCGAACAGGTGGCTCCGGCGTGCTCGGCAGGTGGTTCCGGTCTGTCCGGTAGGTGATTCCGGCGTGTCCGGCACGTGCTTCCGGCACGTCTGAGAGGTGGTTCCGGCATGCGCGACAGGTGGTTTCGGAGTGTCCGCCAGGTGGTTCTGGCGTACCCGGCAGGTGATTTTGGCGTGTCCGGCAGGTGTTTCTGGCGAGTCGAGCAGGTGGCTCCGGCATGCTCGGCAGGTGCTTCCGGCGTCTCCGGCACGTGGTTCTGGTGTGTCTGAGAGCTGGTTCCGGCATGTCCGGCAGATGATTCCGGAGTGTCCGCCAAGGGGTTCTGGCATACCCGCCTGGTGATTTGGGCATGTCAGGTAGGTGGTTCCGGCGAGTCGAGCAGGTGGCTCCGGCGTGCTCGGCAGGTTGTTCAGACGGGTCTGGCAGGTGTTTTCCGTCTGTTCGGGGTGTGGTTCCAGCATCTCAAGCACATGGTTCTGGCACGTCTGAGATGTGGTTCCGGCCGGCCCGACAGGTGTTTCCGCAGTGTCCGCCAAGCTGTTCTGGCGTAGTTGGCAGGTGATTTTGGCATGACTGGCAGGTGGTTCCAGCAAGCCTGGCAGGTGATTCCAAAGTGTTCACCAACTGGTTGTGGCGTAGCCGGCAGGTGATTTTTGCGTGATCGGCAGGTGGTTCTGGCGAGTCGAGCAGGTGGTTCCGGCGTGCTCGGCTGGTGGTTCCGGGGTCATTGGCACGGGGTTCTGGCATGTCTGAGAGGTGGTTCCTGCATGCCCGGCAAGTGATTCCGGAGTGTTCGCCAAGTGGTTCTGGCATAGTCGGCAGGTGATTTTGGCATGTCCGGCAGGTGGTTCAGGCGAGTTGAGCAGGTGGTTCCAACGTGCTTGGCAGGTGCTTCCGGCGTCTCCGGCACGTGTTTCTGGCACATCTGACAGGTGGTTCCGGCATGCCCGGCATGTGATTCCGGAGTGTTCGCCAAGTGTTTCCGGCGTAGCCGGCAGGTGATTTTGCACGTCCAGCGGTCGTTCCGGCGGGTCGAGCCGGTGGTTCCGGCGTGTCCGGCAGGTGGTTCCGGTCTGTCCGGCAGGTGGTTCTGTGGTGTCCGGCACGAGGCTCAGTCTGAGAGGCTGTGCCGGCATGCCCCTCACGTGATTCCGGCTTGTCCCCGAAGTGGTGCTGGTGTAGCGGGCAGGTGATTTTGGCGTGTCCGGCAGGTGGTTCAGGCGAGTTGAGCAGGTGGTTGCGACGTGCTCGGCAGGTGCTTTCGGCGTCTCCGGCACGTGTTTCTGGCACATCTGACTGGTGGTTCCGGCATGCCCAAAAGTTGATTCCGGTCTGTCCGGTAGGTGGTTCCGGCGTGCACGGCACGTGGTTCTGGTACGTCTCAGATGTGGTTGCGCATGCCCAACAGGTGATTCCGGACTGTCCGCCACATGGTTCTGGCACGTCTGAGAGGTGGTTCCGGCATGCCCGGCAGGTCATCCCAGAGAGTCCTCCAAGTGGTTCTGGCATAACACGCAGGTGATTTTGGCGTTCCTGGCAGGTTGTTCCGTTGTGCTTGGCAGGTGGTTCAGGCTTGGCCGGCAGGTGGTTCCAGACTGTCCAGGACGTGTTTCCAGCTTCTCCGGCAGGTGGTTCTGGTACGTCTGAGAGGTGGTTCCGCCATGGCTGGCAGGTGATTCCGGACCGTCCCCCAGGTGGTTCTGGCATAGCCAGCAGTTGATATTGGCCTGTCCGGCAGGTGGTTCCAGCGAGTCGAACAGGTGGCTCCGGCGTGCTCGGCAGGTGGTTCCGGTCTGTCCGGTAGGTGATTCCGGCGTGTCCGGCACGTGCTTCCGGCACGTCTGAGAGGTGGTTCCGGCATGCGCGACAGGTGGTTTCGGAGTGTCCGCCAGGTGGTTCTGGCGTACCCGGCAGGTGATTTTGGCGTGTCCGGCAGGTGTTTCTGGCGAGTTGAGCAGGTGGCTCCGGCATGCTCGGCAGGTGCTTCCGGCGTCTCCGGCACGTGGTTCTGGTGTGTCTGAGAGCTGGTTCCGGCATGTCCGGCAGATGATTCCGGAGTGTCCGCCAAGTGGTTCTGGCATACCCGGCTGGTGATTTGGGCATGTCAGGTAGGTGGTCCCGGCGAGTCGAGCAGGTGGCTCCGGCGTGCTCGGCAGGTTGTTCAGACGGGTCTGGCAGGTGTTTTCCGTCTGTTCGGGGTGTGGTTCCAGCATCTCATGCACATGGTTCTGGCACGTCTGAGATGTGGTTCCGGCCGGCCCGACAGGTGTTTCCACAGTGTCCGCCAAGTGGTACTGGCGTAGTTGGCAGGTGATTTTGGCATGACCGGCAGGTGGTTCCAGCAAGCCCGGCAGGTGATTCCGAAGTGTTCCCCAACTGGTTTTGGCGTAGCCGGCAGGTGATTTTTGCGTGTCCGGCAGGTGGTTCTGGCGAGTCGAGCAGGTGGTTGCGGCGTGCTCGGCAGGTGCTTCCGGGGTCATTGGCACGTGGTTCTGGCATATCTGAGAGGTGGTTCCGGCATGCCCGGCAGGTGATTCCGGAGTGTTCGCCAAGTGTTTCCGGCGTAGCCGGCAGGTGATTTTGCATGTCCAGCGGTCGTTCCGGCGGGTCGAGCCGGTGGTTCCGGCGTGTCCGGCAGGTGGTTCCGGTCTGTCCGGCAGGTGGTTCTGTGGTGTCCGGCACGAGGTTCAGTCTGAGAGGCTGTGCCGGCATGCCCCTCACGTGATTCCGGCTTGTCCCCGAAGTGGTGCTGGTGTAGCGGGCAGGTGATTTTGGCGTGTCCGGCAGGTGGTTCAGGCGAGTTGAGCAGATGGTTGCGACGTGCTCGGCAGGTGCTTCCGGCGTCTCCGGCACGTGTTTCTGGCACATCTGACTGGTGGTTCCGGCATGCCCAAAAGTTGATTCCGGTCTGTCCGGTAGGTGGTTCCGGCGTGCACGGCACGTGGTTCTGGTACGTGTCAGAGGTGGTTGCGTATGCCCAACAGGTGATTCCGGACTGTCCGCCACGTGCTTCTGGCACGTCTGAGAGGTGGTTCCAACATGCCCGGCAGGTCATTTCGGAGAGTCGTCCAAGTGGTTCTGGCGTAGCCCGCAGGTGATTTTGGCGTGTCCGGCAGGTGGTTCCGCCGTGCTCGGCAGGTGGTTCAGGCATGGCCGTCCCGTGGTTCCAGTCTGTCCAGGACGTGTTTCCAGCTTCTCCGGCAGGTGGTTCTGGTACGTCTGAGAGGTGGTTCCGCCATGGCTGGCAGGTGATCCCGGACTGTCCCCCAGGTGGTTCTGGCATAGCCAGCAGTTGATATTGGCCTGTCCGGCAGGTGGTTCCAGCGAGTCGAACAGGTGGCTCCGGCGTTCTTGGCAGGTGGTTCCGGTCTGCCCGGTAGGTGTTTCCGGCGTGTCCGGCACGTGCTTCCGGCACGTCTGAGAGGTGGTTCCGGCATGCGCGGCAGGTGATTCCGTAGTGTCCGCCAGGTGGTTCTGGCATACCCGGCAGGTGATTTTGGCGTGTCCGGCAGGTGTTTCTGGCGAGTCGAGCAGGTGGCTCCGGCATGCTCGGCAGGTGCTTCCGGCGTCTCCGGCACTTGGTTCTGGTGTGTCTGAGAGCTGGTTCCGGCATGTCCGGCAGATGATTCCGGAGTGTCCGCCAAGTGGTTCTGGCATACCCAGCAGGTGATTTTGGCGTGTCAGGGAGGTGGTACCGGTGAGTCGAGCAGGTGGTTCCGGCGTGCTCAGCAGGTGGTTCAGGCGGTTCTGGCAGTTGGTATCCGTCTGTTCGGGGTATGGTTCCAGCATCTCATGAACACGTTTCTGGCACGTCTGAGATGTGGTTCCAGCCGGCCCGACAGGTGTTTCCGCAGTGTCCGCCAAGCGGTTCTGGCGTAGTTGGCAGGTGATTTTGGCATGACTGGCAGGTGGTTCGAAAGTGTTCACCAACTGGTTGGGGCGTAGCCGGCAGGTGATTTTTGCGTGATCGGCAGGTGGTTCTGGCGAGTCGAGCAGGTGGTTCCGGCGTGCTCGGCTGGTGCTTCCGGGGTCATTGGCACGGGGTTCTGGCATGTCTGAGAGGTGGTTCCTGCATGCCCGGCAAGTGATTCCGGAGTGTTCGCCAAGTGGTTCTGGCATAGTCGGCAGGTGATTTTGGCATGTCCGGCAGGTGGTTCAGGCGAGTAGAGCAGGTGGTTCCAACGTGCTTGGCAGGTGCTTCCGGCGTCTCCGGCACGTGTTTCTGGCACATCTGACAGGTGGTTCCGGCATGCCCGAAGGGTGATTCCGGTCTTTCCGGTAGGTGGTTCCAGCCTGCACGTCATGTCGTTCTGGTACGTCTCAGAGGTGGTTGCGCATGCCCAACAGGTGATTCCGGACTGTCCGCCACATGGTTCTGGCACGTCTGAGAGGTGGTTCCGGCATGCCCGGCAGGTCATCCCAGAGAGTCCTCCAAGTGGTTCTGGCATAACACGCAGGTGATTTTGGCGTGTCTGGCAGGTTGTTCCGTTGTGCTTGGCAGGTGGTTCAGGCTTGGCCGGCAGGTGGTTCCAGACTGTCCAGGACGTGTTTCCAGCTTCTCCGGCAGGTGGTTCTGGTACGTCTGAGAGGTGGTTCCGCCATGGCTGGCAGGTGATTCCGGACCGTCCCCCAGGTGGTTCTGGCATAGCCAGAAGTTGATATTGGCCTGTCCGGCAGGTGGTTCCAGCGAGTCGAACAGGTGGCTCCGGCGTGCTCGGCAGGTGGTTCCGGTCTGTCCGTTAGGTGATTCCGGCGTGTCCGGCACGTGCTTCCGGCACGTCTGAGAGGTGGTTCCGGCATGCGCGACAGGTGGTTTCGGAGTGTCCGCCAGGTGGTTCTGGCGTACCCGGCTGGTGATTTTGGCGTGTCTGGCAGGTGTTTCTGGCGAGTCGAGCAGGTGGCTCCGGCATGCTCGGCAGGTGCTTCCGGCGTCTCCGACACGTGGTTCTGGTGTGTCTGAGAGCTGGTTCCGGCATGTCCGGCAGATGATTCCGGAGTGTCCGCCAAGTGGTTCTGGCATACCCGGCTGGTGATTTGGGCATGTCAGGTAGGTGGTTCCGGCGAGTCGAGCAGGTGGCTCCGGCGTGCTCGGCAGGTTGTTCAGACGGGTCTGGCAGGTGTTTTCCGTCTGTTCGGGGTGTGGTTCCAGCATCTCATGCACATGGTTCTGGCACGTCTGAGATGTGGTTCCGGCCGGCCCGACAGGTGTTTCCACAGTGTCCGCCAAGTGGTACTGGCGTAGTTGGCAGGTGATTTTGGCATGACCGGCAGGTGGTTCCAGCAAGCCCGGCAGGTGATTCCGAAGTGTTCCCCAACTGGTTGTGGCGTAGCCGGCAGGTGATATTTGCGTGTCCGGCAGGTGGTTCTGGCGAGTCGAGCAGGTGGTTCCGGCGTGCTCGGCAGGTGCTTCCGGGGTCATTGGCACGTGGTTCTGGCATATCTGAGAGGTGGTTCCGGCATGCCCGGCAGGTGATTCCGGAGTGTTCGCCAAGTGTTTCCGGCGTAGCCGGCAGGTGATTTTGCATGTCCAGCGGTCGTTCCGGCGGGTCGAGCCGGTGGTTCCGGCGTGTCCGGCAGGTGGTTCCGGTCTGTCCGGCAGGTGGTTCTGTGGTGACCGGCACGAGGTTCAGTCTGAGAGGCTGTGCCGGCATGCCCCTCACGTGATTCCGGCTTGTCCCCGAAGTGGTGCTGGTGTAGCGGGCAGGTGACTTTGGCGTGTCCGGCAGGTGGTTCAGGCGAGTTGAGCAGGTGGTTGCGACGTGCTCGGCAGGTGCTTCCGGCGTCTCCGGCACGTGTTTCTGGCACATCTGACTGGTGGTTCCGGCATGCCCAAAAGTTGATTCCGGTCTGTCCGGTAGGTGGTTCCGGCGTGCACGGCACGTGGTTCTGGTACGTGTCAGAGGTGGTTGCGTATGCCCAACAGGTGATTCCGGACTTTCCGCCACGTGCTTCTGGCACGTCTGAGAGGTGGTTCCAACATGCCCGGCAGGTCATTTCGGAGAGTCGTCCAAGTGGTTCTGGCGTAGCCCGCAGGTGATTTTGGCGTGTCCGGCAGGTGGTTCCGCCGTGCTCGGCAGGTGGTTCAGGCATGGCCGTCACGTGGTTCCAGTCTGTCCAGGACGTGTTTCCAGCTTCTCCGGCAGGTGGTTCTGGTACGTCTGAGAGGTGGTTCCGCCATGGCTGGCAGGTGATCCCGGACTGTCCCCCAGGTGGTTCTGGCATAGCCAGCAGTTGATATTGGCCTGTCCGGCAGGTGGTTCCAGCGAGTCGAACAGGTGGCTCCGGCGTTCTTGGCAGGTGGTTCCGGTCTGCCCGGTAGGTGTTTCCGGCGTGTCCGGCACGTGCTTCCGGCACGTCTGAGAGGTGGTTCCGGCATGCGCGGCAGTTGATTCCGTAGTGTCCGCCAGGTGGTTCTGGCATACCCGGCAGGTGATTTTGGCGTGTCCGGCAGGTGTTTCTGGCGAGTCGAGCAGGTGGCTCCGGCATGCTCGGCAGGTGCTTCCGGCGTCTCCGGCACTTGGTTCTGGTGTGTCTGAGAGCTGGTTCCGGCATGTCCGGCAGATGATTCCGGAGTGTCCGCCAAGTGGTTCTGGCATACCCAGCAGGTGATTTTGGCGTGTCAGGGAGGTGGTACCGGTGAGTCGAGCAGGTGGTTCCGGCGTGCTCAGCAGGTGGTTCAGGCGGTTCTGGCAGGTGGTATCCGTCTGTTCGGGGTGTGGTTCCAGCATCTCATGAACACGTTTCTGGCACGTCTGAGATGTGGTTCCAGCCGGCCCGACAGGTGTTTCCGCAGTGTCCGCCAAGCGGTTCTGGCGTAGTTGGCAGGTGATTTTGGCATGACTGGCAGGTGGTTCCAGCAAGCCTGGCAGGTGATTCCAAAGTGTTCACCAACTGGTTGTGGCGTAGCCGGCAGGTGATTTTTGCGTGATCGGCAGGTGGTTCTGGCGAGTCGAGCAGGTGGTTCCGGCGTGCTCGGCTGGTGCTTCCGGGGTCATTGGCACGGGGTTCTGGCATGTCTGAGAGGTGGTTCCTGCATGCCCGGCAAGTGATTCCGGAGTGTTCGCCAAGTGGTTCTGGCATAGTCGGCAGGTGATTTTGGCATGTCCGGCAGGTGGTTCAGGCGAGTTGAGCAGGTGGTTCCAACGTGCTTGGCAGGTGCTTCCGGCGTCTCCGGCACGTGTTTCTGGCACATCTGACAGGTGGTTCCGGCATGCCCGAAAGGTGATTCCGGTCTGTCCGGTAGGTGGTTCCAGCCTGCACGGCCTGTGGTTCTGGTACGTCTCAGAGGTGGTTGCGCATGCCCAACAGGTGATTCCGGACTGTCCGCCACATGGTTCTGGCACGTCTGAGAGGTGGTTCCGGCATGCCCGGCAGGTCATCGCAGAGAGTCCTCCAAGTGGTTCTGGCATACCACGCAGGTGATTTTG
>NW_027227477.1:0-20225 GCF_037783145.1 Equus przewalskii | reverse complement strand
ACCTACCGGACAGACCGGAACCACCTGCCAAGAACGCCGGAGCCACCTGTTCGACTCGCTGGAACCACCTGCCGGACAGGCCAATATCAACTGCTGGCTATGCCAGAACCACCTGGGGGACAGTCCGGGATCACCTGCCAGCCATGGCGGAACCACCTCTCAGACGTACCAGAACCACCTGCCGGAGAAGCTGGAAACACGTCCTGGACAGACTGGAACCACGTGACGGCCATGCCTGAACCACCTGCCGAGCACGGCGGAACCACCTGCCGGACACGCCAAAATCACCTGTGGGCTACGCCAGAACCACTTGGACGACTCTCCGAAATGACCTGCCGGGCATGTTGGAACCACCTCTCAGACGTGCCAGAAGCACGTGGCGGACAGTCCGGAATCACCTGTTGGGCATACGCAACCACCTCTGACACGTACCAGAACCACGTGCCGTGCACGCCGGAACCACCTACCTGACAGACCGGAATCAACTTTTGGGCATGCCGGAACCACCAGTCAGATGTGCCAGAAACACGTGCCGGAGACGCCGGAAGCACCTGCCGAGCACGTCGCAACCACCTGCTCAACTCGCCTGAACCACCTGCCGGACACGCCAAAATCACCTGCCCGCTACACCAGCACCACTTCGGGGACAAGCCGGAATCACGCGAGGGGCATGCCGGCACAGCCTCTCAGACTGAACCTCGTGCCGGACACCACAGAACCACCTGCCGGACAGACCGGAACCACCTTCCGGACACGCCGGAACCACCGGCTCGACCCGCCGGAACGACCGCTGGACATGCAAAATCACCTGCCGGCTACGCCGGAAACACTTGGCGAACACTCCGGAATAACCTGCCGGGCATGCCGGAACCACCTCTCAGATATGCCAGAACCACGTGCCAATGACCCCGGAAGCACCTGCCGAGCACGCCGGAACCACCTGCTCGACTCGCCAGAACCACCTGCCGGACACGCAAAAATCACCTGCCGGCTGCGCCACAACCAGTTGGGGAACACTTCGCAATCACCTACCGGGCTTGCTGGAACCACCTGCCGGTCATGCCAAAATCACCTTCCAACTACGCCAGTACCACTTGGCGGACACTGTGGAAACACCTGTCGGGCCGGCCGGAACCACATCTCAGACGTGCCAGAACCATGTGCATGAGATGCTGGAACCACACCCCGAACAGACGGAAAACACCTGCCAGACCCGTCTGAACAACCTGCCGAGCACGCCGGAGCCACCTGCTCGACTCGCCGGAACCACCTACCTGACATGCCCAAATCACCAGCCGGGTATGCCAGAACCACTTGGCGGACACTCCGGAATCATCTGCCGGACATGCCGGAACCAGCTCTCAGACACACCAGAACCACGTGCCGGAGACGCTGGAAGCACCTGCCGAGCATGCCTGAGCCACCTGCTCGACTCGCCAGAAACACCTGCCGGACACGCCAAAATCACCTGCCGGGTACGCCAGAACCACCTGGCGGACACTCCGAAACCACCTGTCACGCATGCCGGAACCACCTCTCAGACGTGCCGGAAGCACGTGCCTGACACGCCGGAATCACCTACCGGACAGACCGGAACCACCTGCCGAGCACGCCGGAGCCACCTGTTCGACTCGCTGGAACCACCTGCCTTACAGGCCAATATCAACTGCTGGCTAAGCCAGAACCACCTGGGGGACGGTCCGGAATCACCTGCCAGCCATGGCGGAACCACCTCTCAGACGTACCAGAACCACCTGCCGGAGAAGCTGGAAACACGTCCTGGACAGTCTGGAACCACCTGCCGGCCAAGCCTGAACCACCTGCCAAGCACAACGGAACAACCTGCCAGACACGCCAAAATCACCTGCGTGTTATGCCAGAACCACTTGGAGGACTCTCTGGGATGACCTGCCGGGCATGCCGGAACCACCTCTCAGACGTGCCAGAACCATGTGGCGGACAGTCCGGAATCACCTGTTGGGCATGCGCAACCACCTCTGAGACGTACCAGAACCACATGCCGTGCAGGCTGGAACCACCTACCGGACAGACCGGAATCACCTTTCGGGCATGCCGGAACCACCTGTCAGATGTGCCAGAAACACGTGCCGGAGACGCCGGAAGCACCTGCCAAGCACGTTGGAACCACCTGCTCAACTCGCCTGAACCACCTGCCGGACATGCCAAAATCACCTGCCAACTATGCCAGAACCACTTGGCGAACACTCCGGAATCACTTGCCGGGCATGCAGGAACCACCTCTCAGACATGCCAGAACCCCGTGCCAATGAACCCGGAAGCACCAGCCGAGCACGCCGGAACCACCTGCTCGACTCGCCAGAACCACCTGCCGATCACGCAAAAATCACCTGCCGGCTACGCCACAACCAGTTGGTGAACACTTTGGAATCACCTGCCAGGCTTGCTGGAACCACCTGCCAGTCATGCCAAAATCACCTGCCAACTACGCCAGAACCGCTTGGCGGACACTGCGGAAACACCTGTCGGGCCGTCTGGAACCACATCTCAGACGTGCCAGAAACGTGTTCATGAGATGCTGGAACCACACCCCGAACAGACGGATACCACCTGCCAGAACCGCCTGAACCACCTGCTGAGCACGCCGGAACCACCTGCTCGACTCACCGGTACCACCTCCCTGACACGCCAAAATCACCTGCTGGGTATGCCAGAACCACTTGGCGGACACTCCGGAATCATCTGCCGGACATGCCGGAACCAGCTCTCAGACACACCAGAACCAAGTGCCGGAGACGCCGGAAGCACCTGCCGAGCATGCCGGAGCCACCTGCTCGACTCGCCAGAAACACCTGCCGGACACGCCAAAATCACCTGCCGGGTACGCCAGAACCACCTGGCGGACACTACGGAATCACCTGCCGCGCATGCCGTAACCACCTCTCAGACGTGCCGGAAGCACGTGCCGGACACGCCGGAAACACCTACCGGACAGACCGTAACCACCTGCCAAGAACGCCGGAGCCACCTGTTCGACTCGCTGGAACCACCTGCCGGACAGGCCAATATCAACTGCTGGCTATGCCAGAACCACCTGGGGGACAGTCCGGGATCACCTGCCAGCCATGGCGGAACCACCTCTCAGACGTACCAGAACCACCTGCCGGAGAAGCTGGAAACACGTCCTGGACAGACTGGAACCACGTGACGGACATGCCTGAACCACCTGCCGAGCACGGCGGAACCACCTGCCGGACACGCCAAAATCACCTGCGGGCTACGCCAGAACCACTTTGGACCACTCTCCGAAATGACCTGCCGGGCATTTTGGAACCACCTCTCAGACGTGCCAGAAGCACGTGGCGGACAGTCCGGAATCACCTGTTGGGCATACGCAACCACCTCTGACACGTACCAGAACCACGTGCCGTGCACGCCGGAACCACCTACCGGATAGACCGGAATGAACTTTTGGGCATGCCGGAACCACCAGTCAGATGTGCCAGAAACACGTGCCGGAGACGCCGGAAGCACCTGCCGAGCACGTCGAAAGCACCTGCTCAACTCGCCTGAACCACCTGCCGGACACGCCAAAATCACCTGCCCACTACACCAGCACCACTTCGGGGACAAGCCGGAATCACGTGAGGGGCATGCCGGCACAGCCTCTCAGACTGAACCTCGTGCCGGACACCACAGAACCACCTGCCGGACAGACCGGAACCACCTGCCGGACACGCCGGAACCACCGGCTCGACCCGCCGGAACGACCGCTGGACATGCAAAATCACCTGCCGGCTACGCCGGAAACACTTGGCGAACACTCCGGAATCACCTGCCGGGCATGCCGGAACCACCTCTCAGATATGCCAGAACCACGTGCCAATGACCCCGGAAGCACCTGCCGAGCACGCCGGAACCACCTGCTCGACTCGACAGAACCACCTGCCGGACACGCAAAAATCACCTGCCGGCTACGCCACAACCAGTTGGGGAACACTTCGGAATCACCTGCCGGGCTTGCTGGAACCACCTGCCGGTCATGCCAAAATCACCTGCCAACTACGCCAGTACCACTTGGCGGACACTGTGGAAACACCTGTCGGGCCGGCCGGAACCACATCTCAGACGTGCCAGAACCATGTGCATGAGATGCTGGAACCACACCCCGAAGAGACGGAAAACACCTGCCAGACCTGTCTGAACAACCTGCCGAGCACGCCGAGCCACCTGCTCGACTCACCGGTACCACCTACCTGACACGCCAAAATCACCTGCTGGGTATGCCAGAACCACTTGGCGGACACTCCGGAATCATCTGCCGGACATGCCGGAACCAGCTCTCAGACACACCAGAACCACGTGCCGGAGACGCCGGAAGCACCTGCCGAGCATGCCGGAGCCACCTGCTCGACTCGCCAGAAACACCTGCCGGACACGCCAAAATCACCTGCCGGGTACGCCAGAACCACCTGGCGGAAACTCCGAAACCACCTGTCGCGCATGCCGGAACCACCTCTCAGACGTGCCTGAAGCACGTGCCGGACACGCCGGAATCACCTACTGGACAGACCGGAACCACCTGCCGAGCACGCCGGAGCCACCTGTTCGACTCGCTGGAACCACCTGCCGGACAGGCCAATATCAACTGCTGGCTATGCCAGAACCACCTGGGGGACGGTCCGGAATCGCCTGCCAGCCATGGCGGAACCACCTCTCAGACGTACCAGAACCACCTGCCGGAGAAGCTGGAAACACGTCCTGGACAGTCTGGAACCACCTGCCGGCCAAGCCTGAACCACCTGCCAAGCACAACGGAACAACCTGCCAGACACGCCAAAATCACCTGCGTGTTATGCCAGAACCACTTGGAGGACTCTCTGGGATGACCTGCCGGGCATGCCGGAACCACCTCTCAGACGTGCCAGAACCATGTGGCGGACAGTCCGGAATCACCTGTTGGGCATGCGCAACCACCTCTGAGACGTACCAGAACCACATGCCGTGCCAGCTGGAACCACCTACCGGACAGACCGGAATCACCTTTCGGGCATGCCGGAACCACCTGTCAGATGTGCCAGAAACACGTGCCGGAGACGCCGGAAGCACCTGCCAAGCACGTTGGAACCACCTGCTCAACTCGCCTGAACCACCTGCCGGACATGCCAAAATCACCTGCCGACTATGCCAGAACCACTTGGCGAACACTCCGGAATCACTTGCCGGGCATGCAGGAACCACCTCTCAGACATGCCAGAACCCCGAGCCAATGACAACGGAAGCACCAGCCGAGCACGCCGGAACCACCTGCTCGACTCGGCAGCACCACCTGCCGATCACGCAAAAATCACCTGCCGGCTACGCCACAACCAGTTGGTGAACACTTTGGAATCACCTGCCAGGCTTGCTGGAACCACCTGCCAGTCAGGCCAAAATCACCTGCCAACTACGACAGAACCGCTTGGCGGACACTGCGGAAACACCTGTCGGGCCCGCTGGAACCACATCTCAGACGTGCCAGAAACGTCTTCAGGAGATGCTGGAAGCACACCCCGAACATACGGATACCACCTGTCAGAACCGCCTGAACCACCTTCTGAGCACACCGGAACCACCTGCTCAACTCACCGGTACCACCTCCCTGACACGCCAAAATCACCAGCCGGGTATGCCAGAACCACTTGGCGGACACTCCGGAATCATCTGCCGGACATGCCGGAACCAGCTCTCAGACACACCAGAACCAAGTGCCGGAGACGCCGGAAGCACCTGCCGAGCATGCCGGAGCCACCTGCTCGACTCGCCAGAAACACCTGCCGTACACGCCAAAATCACCTGCCGGGTATGCCAGAACCACCTGGCGGACACTACGGAATCACCTGCCGCGCATGCCAGAACCACCTCTCAGACGTGCCGGAAGCACGTGCCAGACACGCTGGAAACACCTACCGGACAGACCGGAACCACCTGCCAAGAACGCCGGAGCCACCTGTTCGACTCGCTGGAACCACCTGCCGGACAGGCCAATATCAACTGCTGGCTATGCCAGAAACACCTGGGGGACAGTCCGGGATCACCTGCCAGCCATGGCGGAACCAACTCTCAGACGTACCAGAACCACCTGCCGGAGAAGCTGGAAACACGTCCTGGACAGACTGGAACCACGTGACGGCCATGCCTGAACCACCTGCCGAGCACTGCGGAACCACCTGCCGGACACGCCAAAATCACCTGCGGGCTACGCCAGAGCCACTTGGACGACTCTCCGAAATGACCTGCCGGGCATGTTGGAACCACCTCTCAGACGTGCCAGAAGCACGTGGCGGACAGTCCGGAATCACCTGTTGGGCATACGCAACCAACTCTGACACGTACCAGAACCACCTGCCGTGCACGCCGGAACCACTTACCGGACAGACCGGAATCAACTTTTGGGCATGCCGGAACCACCAGTCAGATGTGCCAGAAACACGTGCCGGAGACGCCGGAAGCACCTGCCGAGCACGTGGCAACCACCTGCTCAACTCGCCTGAACCTTCTGCCGGACACGCCAAAATCACCTGCCCGCTACACCAGCACCACTTCGGGGACAAGCCGGAATCACGTGAGGGGCATGCCGGCACAGCCTCTCAGACTGAACCTCGTGCCGGACACCACAGAACCACCTGCTGGACAGACCGGAACCACTGCCGGACACGCCGGAACCACCAGCTCGACCTGCCGGAACGACCGCTGGACATGCAAAATCACCTGCCGGCTACGCTGGAAACACTTGGCGAACACTCCGGAATCACCTGCCGGGCATGCCGGAACCAGCTCTCAGATATGCCAGAACCACATGCTAATGACCCCGGAAGCACCTGCCGAGCACGCCGGAACCACCTGCTCGACTCGCCAGAACCACCTGCCGATCACGCAAAAATCACCTGCCGGCTACGCCACAACCAGTTGGTGAACACTTTGGAATGACCTGCCGGGCGTGCTGGAACCACCTGCCGGTCATGCCAAAATCACCTTCCAACTACGCCAGTACCACTTGGCGGACACTGTGGAAACACCTGTCAGGCCGGCCGGAACCACATCTCAGACGTGCCAGAACCATGTGCATGAGATGCTGGAACCACACCCCGAACAGACGGAAAACTCTTGCCAGACCCGTCTGAAAAACCTGCCGAGCACGCCGGAGCCACCTGCTCGACTCGCCGGAACCACCTACCTGACATGCCCAAATCACCAGCCGGGTATGCCAGAACCACTTGGCGGACACTCCGGAATCATCTGCCGGACATGCCGGAACCAGCTCTCAGACACACCAGAACCACCTGCCGGAGAAGCTGGAAACACGTCCTGGACAGTCTGGAACCACCTGCCGGCCAAGCCTGAACCACCTGCCAAGCACAACGGAACAACCTGCCAGACACGCCAAAATCACCTGCGTGTTATGCCAGAACCACTTGGAGGACTCTCTGGGATGACCTGCCGGGCATGCCGGAACCACCTCTCAGACGTGCCAGAACCATGTGGCGGACAGTCCAGAATCACCTTCTGGGCATGCGGAACCACCTCTGAGACGTACCAGAACCACATGCCGTGCAGGCTGGAACCACCTACCGGACTGACCGGAATCGCCTTTCGGGCATGCCGGAACCACCTGTCAGATGTGCCAGAAACACGTGCCGGAGACGCCGGAAGCACCTGCCAAGCACGTTGGAACCACCTGCTCAACTCGCCTGAACCACCTGCCGGACATGCCAAAATCACCTGCCGACTATGCCAGAACCACTTGGCGAACACTCCGGAATCACTTGCCGGGCATGCAGGAACCACCTCTCAGACATGCCAGAACCCCGTGCCAATGACCCCGGAAGCACCAGCCGAGCACGCCGGAACCACCTGCTCGACTCGCCAGAACCACCTGCCGATCACGCGAAAATCACCTGCCGGCTGCGCCACAACCAGTTGGTAAACACTTTGGAATCACCTGCCAGGGTTGCTGAAACCACCTGCCAGTCATGCCAAAATCACCTGCCAACTACGCCAGAACCGCTTGGCGGACACTGCGGAAACACCTGTCGGGCCGGCTGGAACCACATCTCAGACGTGCCAGAAACGTGTTCATGAGATGCTGGAACCACACCCCGAACAGACGGATACCACCTGCCAGAACCGCCTGAACCACCTGCTGAGCACGCCGGAACCACCTGCTCGACTCACCGGTACCACCTCCCTGACACGCCAAAATCACCTGCTGGGTATGTCAGAACCACTTGGCGGAAACTCCGGAATCATCTGCCGGACATGCCGGAACCAGCTCTCAGACACACCAGAACCACGTGCCGGAGACGCCGGAAGCACCTGCCGAGCATGCCGGAGCCACCTGCTCGACTCGCTGGAACCTCCTGCGGGACAGGCCAATATCAACTGCTGGTTATGCCAGAACCACCTGGGGGACAGTCCGGAATCATCTGCCGGACATGCCGGAACCAGCTCTCAGACACAACAGAACCACGTGCCGGAGACGCCGGAAGCACCTGCCGAGCATGCCGGAGCCACCTGCTCGACTCGCCAGAAACACCTGCCGGACACGCCAAAATCAACTGCCGGGTACGCCAGAACCACCTGTCGGACACTACGAAATCACCTGTCTCGCATGCCGGAACCACCTCTCAGAAGTGCCGGAAGCACGTGCCGGACACGCCGGAATCACCTACCGGACAGACCGGAACCACCTGCCGAGCACGCCGGAGCCACCTGCTCGACTCGCCGGAACCACCTACCTTACATGCCAAAATCACTAGCCGGGTATGCCAGAACCACTTGGCGGACACTACGGAATCATCTGCCGGACTTGCCGGAACCAGCTCTCAGACACACCAGAACCACGTGCCGGAGACGCCGGAAGCACCTGCCGAGCATGCCGGAGCCACCTGCTCGACTCGCCAGAAACACCTGGCGGACACTCCGAAATCACCTGTCGCGCATGCCGGAACCACCTCTCAGACGTGCCGGAAGCACGTGCCGGACACGCCGGAATCACCTACCGGACAGACCGGAACCACCTGCCGAGCACGCCGGAGCCACCTGTTCGACTGGCTGGAACCACCTGCCGGACAGGCCAATATTAACGGCTGGCTATGCCAGAACCACCTGGGGGACAGTCCGGAATCACCTGCCAGCCATGGCGGAACCACCTCTCACACGTACCAGAACCACCTGCCGGAGAAGCTGGAAACACGTCCTGGACAGTCTGGAACAACCTGCCGGCAAAGCCTGAACCCCCTGCAAAGCACAACGGAACAACCTGCCAGACACGCCAAAATCACCTGCGTGTTATGCCTGAACCACTTGGAGGACTCTCTGCGATGACCTGCCAGGCATGCCGCAACCACCTCTCACACGTGCCAGAACCATGTGCATGAGATGCTGGAACCACACCCCGAACAGACGGAAAACACCTGCCAGACGCGTCTGAACAAACTGCCGAGCACGCCGGAGCCACCTGCTCGACTCGCCGGAACCACCTACCAGACATGCCAAAATCACCAGCCGGGTATGCCAGAACCACTTGGCGGACACTCCGGAATCATCTGCCGGACATGCCTTAACCAGATCTCAGACACACCAGAACCACGTGCCGGAGACGCCGGAAGCACCTGCCGAGCATGCCGGAGCCACCTGCTCGACTCGCCAGAAACACCTGCCGGACACGCCAAAATCACCTGCCGGGTACGCCAGAACCACCTGGCGGACACTCCGAAACCACCTGTCGCGCATGCCGGAACCACCTCTCAGACGTGCCGGAAGCACGTGCCGGACACGCCGGAATCACCTACCGGACAGACCGGAACCACCTGCCGAGCACGCCGGAGCCACCTGTTCGACTCGCTGGAACCACCTGCCGGACAGGCCAATATCAACTGCTGGCTATGCCAGAACCACCTTGGGGACGGTCCGGAATCACCTGCCAGCTATGGCGGAACCACCTCTCAGACGTACTAGAACCACCTGCCGGAGAAGCTGGAAACACGTCCTGGACAGTCTGGAACCACCTGCCGGCCAAGCCTGAACCACCTGCCAAGCACAAGGGAACAACCTGCCAGACACGCCAAAATCACCTGCGTGTTATGCCAGAACCACTTGGAGGACTCTCTGGGATGACCTGCCGGGCATGCCGGAACCACCTCTCAGACGTGCCAGAACCATGTGGCGGACAGTCCGGAATCACCTGTTGGGCAAGCGCAACCACCTCTGAGACGTACCAGAACCACATGCCGTGCAGGCTGGAACCACCTACCGGACAGACCGGAATCACCTCTCGGGCATGCCGGAACCACCTGTCAGATGTGCCAGAAACACGTGCCGGAGACGCCGGAAGCACCTGCCAAGCACGTTGGAACCACCTGCTCAACTCGCCTGAACCACCTGCCGGACATGCCAAAATCACCTGCCGACTATGCCAGAACCACGTGGCGAACACTCCGGAATCACTTGCCGGGCATGCAGGAACCACCTCTCAGACATGCCAGAACCCCGTGCCAATGACCCCGGAAGCACCAGCCGAGCACGCCGGAACCACCTGCTCGACTCGCCAGAACCACCTGCCGATCACGCAAAAATCACCTGCCGGCTACGCCACAACCAGTTGGTGAACACTTTGGAATCACCTGCCAGGCTTGCTGGAACCACCTGCCAGTCATGCCAAAATCACCTGCCAACTACGCCAGAACCGCTTGGCGGACACTGCGGAAACACCTGTCGGGCCGGCTGGAACCACATCTCAGACGTGCCAGAAACGTGTTCATGAGATGCTGGAACCACACCCCGAACAGACGGATACCACCTGCCAGAACCGCCTGAACCACCTGCTGAGCACGCCGGAACCACCTGCTCGACTCACCGGTACCACCAACCTGACACGCCAAAATCACCTGCTGGGTATGCCAGAACCACTTGGCGGACACTCCGGAATCATCTGCCGGACATGCCGGAACCAGCTCTCAGACACACCAGAACCAAGTGCCGGAGACGCCGGAAGCACCTGCCGAGCATGCCGGAGCCACCTGCTCGACTCGCCAGAAACACCTGCCGGACACGCCAAAATCACCTGCCGGGTATGCCAGAACCACCTGGCGGACACTACGGAATCACCTGCCGCGCATGCCGGAACCACCTCTCAGACGTGCCGGAAGGACGTGCCAGACACGCCGGAAACACCTACCGGACACACCGGAACCACCTGCCAAGAACGCCGGAGCCAGCTGTTCGACTCGCTGGAACCACCTGCCGGACAGGCCAATATCAACTGCTGGCTATGCCAGAACCACCTGGGGGACAGTCCGGGATCACCTGCCAGCCATGGCGGAACCACCTCTCAGACGTACCAGAACCACCTGCCGGAGAAGCTGGAAACACGTCCTGGACAGACTGGAACCACGTGACGGCCATGCCTGAACCACCTGCCGAGCACGGCGGAACCACCTGCCCGACATGCCAAAATCACCTGCGGGCTACGCCAGAACCACTTGGACGACTCTCCGAAATAACCTGCCGGGCATGTTGGAACCACCTCTCAGACGTGCCAGAAGCACGTGGCGGACAGTCCGGAATCACCTGTTGGGCATACGCAACCACCTCTGAGACGTACCAGAACCACGTGCCGTGCACGCCGGAACCACCTACCGGACAGACCGGAATCAACTTTTGGGCATGCCGGAACCACCAGTCAGATGTGCCAGAAACACGTGCCGGAGACGCCGGAAGCACCTGCCGAGCACGTCGCAACCACCTGCTCAACTCGCCTGAACCACCTGCCGGACACGCCAAAATCACCTGCCGACTATTCCAGAACCACTTGGCGAACACTCCGGAATCACTTGCCGGGAATGCAGGAACCACCTCTCAGACATGCCAGAACCCCGTGCCAATGACCCCGGAAGCACCAGCCGAGCACGCCGGAACCACCTGCTCAACTCGCCTGAACCACCTGCCGGACACGCCAAAATCACTTGCCCGCTACACCAGCACCACTTCGGGGACAAGCCGGAATCACGTGAGGGGCATGCCGGCACAGCCTCTCAGACTGAACCTCGTGCCGGACACCACAGAACCACCTGCCGGACAGACTTGGACCACCTGCCAGACACGCCAGAACCACCGGCTCGACCCGCCGGAACGACCGCTGGACATGCAAAATCACCTGCCGGCTACGCCGGAAACACTTGGCGAACACTCCGGAATCACCTGCCGGGCATGCCGAAACCACCTCTCAGATATGCCAGAACAACGTGCCAATGACCCCGGATGCACCTGCCGAGCACGCCGGAACCACCTGCTCGACTCGCCAGAACCACCTGCCGGACACGCAAAAATCACCTGCCGGCTACGACACAACCAGTTGGGGAACACTTCGGAATCACCTGCCGGGCTTGCTGGAACCACCTGCCGGTCATGCCAAAATCACCTGCCAGCTACGCCAGTACCACTTGGCGGACACTGTGGAAACACCTGTCTGGCCGGCCGGAACCACATCTCACACGTGCCAGAACCATGTGCATGAGATGCTGGAACCACACCCCGAACAGGCGGAAAACACCTGCCAGACCCGTCTGAACAACCTGCCGAGCACGCCGGAGCCACCTGCTCGACTCGCCGGAACCACCTACCTGACATGCCCAAATCACCAGCCGGGTATGCCAGAACCACTTGGCGGACACTCCGGAATCATCTGCCGGACATGCCGCAACCAGCTCTCAGACACACCAGAACCACGTGCCGGAGACGCCGGAAGCACCTGCCGAGCATGCCGGAGCCACCTGCTCGACTCGCCAGAAACACCTGCCGGACACGCCAAAATCACCTGCCGGGTACGCCAGAACCACCTGGCGGAAACTCCGAAATCACCTGTCGCGCATGCCGGAACCACCTCTCAGACGTGCCAGAAGCACGTGCCGGACACTCCGGAATCACCTACCGGACAGACCGGAACCACCTGCCGAGCACGCCGGAGCCACCTGTTCGACTGGCTGGAACCACCTGCCGGACAGGCCAATATTAACTGATGGCTATGCCAGAACCACCTGGGGGACAGTCCGGAATCACCTGCCAGCCATGGTGGAACCACCTCTCACACGTACCAGAACCACCTGCCGGAGAAGCTGGAAACACGTCCTGGACAGTCTGGAACCACCTGCCGGCCAAGCCTGAACCACCTGCCAAGCACAAGGGAACAACCTGCCAGACACGCCAAAATCACCTGCGTGTTATGCCAGAACCACTTGGAGGACTCTCTGGGATGACCTGCCGGGCATGCCGGAACCACCTCTCAGACGTGCCAGAACCATGTGGCGGACAGTCCGGAATCACCTGTTGGGCAAGCGCAACCACCTCTGAGACGTACCAGAACCACATGCCGTGCAGGCTGGAACCACCTACCGGACAGACCGGAATCACCTCTCGGGCATGCCGGAACCACCTGTCAGATGTGCAAGAAACACGTGCCGGAGACGCCGGAAGCACCTGCCAAGCACGTTGGAACCACCTGCTCAACTCGCCTGAACCACCTGCCGGACATGCCAAAATCACCTGCCGACTATGCCAGAACCACTTGGCGAACATTCCGGAATCACTTGCCGGGCATGCAGGAACCACCTCTCAGACATGCCAGAACCCCGTGCCAATGACCCCGGAAGCACCAGCCGAGCACGCCGGAACCACCTGCTCGACTTGCCAGAACCACCTGCCGATCACGCAAAAATCACCTGCCGGCTACGCCACAACCAGTTGGTGAACACTTTGGAATCACCTGCCAGGCTTGCTGGAACCACCTGCCGGTCATGCCAAAATCACCTGCCAACTACGCCAGAACCGCTTGGCGGACACTGCGGAAACACCTGTCGGGCCGGCTGGAACCACATCTCAGACGTGCCAGAAACGTGTTCATGAGATGCTGGAACCACACCCCGAACAGACGGATACCACCTGCCAGAACCGCCTGAACCACCTGCTGAGCACGCCGGAACCACCTGCTCGACTCACCGGTACCACCAACCTGACACGCCAAAATCACCTGCTGGGTATGCCAGAACCACTTGGCGGACACTCCGGAATCATCTGCCGGACATGCCGGAACCAGCTCTCAGACACACCAGAACCAAGTGCCGGAGACGCCGGAAGCACCTGCCGAGCATGCCAGAGCCACCTGCTCGACTCGCCAGAAACACCTGCCGGACACGCCAAAATCACCTGCCGGGTATGCCAGAACCACCTGGCGGACACTACGGAATCACCTGCCGCGCATGCCGGAACCACCTCTCAGACGTGCCGGAAGGACGTGCCAGACACGCCGGAAACACCTACCGGACACACCGGAACCACCTGCCAAGAACGCCGGAGCCAGCTGTTCGACTCGCTGGAACCACCAGCCGGACAGGCCAATATCAACTGCTGGCTATGCCAGAACCACCTGGGGGACAGTCCGGGATCACCTGCCAGCCATGGCGGAACCACCTCTCAGACGTACCAGAACCACCTGCCGGAGAAGCTGGAAACACGTCCTGGACAGACTGGAACCACGTGACGGCCATGCCTGAACCACCTGCCGAGCACGGCGGAACCACCTGCCCGACATGCCAAAATCACCTGCGGGCTACGCCAGAACCACTTGGACGACTCTCCGAAATAACCTGCCGGGCATGTTGGAACCACCTCTCAGACGTGCCAGAAGCACGTGGCGGACAGTCCGGAATCACCTGTTGGGCATACGCAACCACCTCTGAAACGTACCAGAACCACGTGCCGTGCACGCCGGAACCACCTACCGGACAGACCGGAATCAACTTTTGGGCATGCCGGAACCACCAGTCAGATGTGCCAGAAACACGTGCCGGAGACGCCGGAAGCACCTGCCGAGCACGTCGCAACCACCTGCTCAACTCGCCTGAACCACCTGCCGGACACGCCAAAATCACCTGCCCGCTACACCAGCACCACTTCGGGGACAAGCCGGAATCACGTGAGGGGCATGCTGGCACAGCCTCTCAGACTGAACCTCGTGCCGGACACCACAGAACCACCTGCCGGACAGACTGGAACCACCTGCCGGACACGCCGGAACCACCGGCTCGACCCGCCGGAACGACCGCTGGACATGCAAAATGACCTGCCGGCTACGCCGGAAACACTTGGCGAACACTCCGGAATCACCTGCCGGGCTTGCTGGAACCACCTGCCGGTCATGCCAAAATCACCTGCCAACTACGCCAGTACCACTTGGCGGACACTGTGGAAACACCTGTCTGGCCGGCCGGAACCACATCTCACACGTGCCAGAACCATGTGCATGAGATGCTGGAACCACACCCCGAACAGACGGAAAACACCTTCCAGACCCATCTGAACAACCTGCCGAGCACGCCGGAGCCACCTGCTCGACTCGCCGGAACCACCTACCTGACATGCCCAAATCACCAGCCGGGTATGCCAGAACCACTTGGCGGACACTCCGGAATCATCTGCCGGACATGCCGGAACCAGCTCTCAGACACACCAGAACCACGTGCCGGAGACGCCGGAAGCACCTGCCGAGCATGCTGGAGCCACCTGCTCGACTCGCCAGAAACACCTGCCGGACACGCCAAAATCACCTGCCGGGTACGCCAGAACCACCTGGCGGACACTCCGAAATCACCTGTCGCACGTGCCGGAACCACCTCTCAGACGTGCCGGAAGCACGTGCCGGACACGCCGGAATCACCTACCGGACCGACGGGAACCACCTGCCGAGCACGCCGGAGCCACATGTTCGACTCGCTATAACCACCTGCCGGACAGGCCAATATTAACTGCTGGCTATGCCAGAACCACCTGGGGGACAGTCCGGGATCACCTGCCAGCCATGGCGGAACCACCTCTCACACGTACCAGAACCACCTGACGGAGAAGCTGGAAACACGTCCTGGACAGTCTGGAACCACCTGCCGGCCAAGCCTGAAACACCTGCCAAGCACAACGGAACAACCTGCCAGACACGCCAAAATCACCTGCGTGTTATGCCAGAACCACTTGGAGGCCTCTCTGGGATTACCTGCCGGGCATGCCGGAACCACCTCTCAGATGTGCCAGAACCATGTGGCAGACAGTCCGGAATCACCTGTTGGGCATGCGCAACCACCTCTGAGACGTATCAGAACCACATGCCGTGCAGGCTGGAACCACCTACCGGACAGACCGGAATCACCTTTCGGGCATGCCGGAACCACCTGTCAGATGTGCCAGAAACACGTGCCGGAGACGCCGGAAGCACCTGCCAAGCACGTTGGAACCACCAGCTCAACTCGCCTGAACCACCTGCCGGACATGCCAAAATCACCTGCCGACTATGCCAGAACCACTTGGCGAACACTCCGGAATCACTTGCCGGGCATGCAGGAACCACCTCTCAGACATGCCAGAACCCCGTGCCAATGACCCCGGAAGCACCAGCCGAGCACGCCGGAACCACCTGCTCGACTCGCCAGAACCACCTGCCGATCACGCAAAAATCACCTGCCGGCTACGCCACAACCAGTTGGTGAACACTTTGGAATCACCTGCCAGGCTTGCTGGAACCACCTGCCAGTCATGCCAAAATCACCTGCCAACTACGCCAGAACCGCTTGGCGGACACTGCGGAAACACCTGTCGGGCCGGCTGGAATCACATCTCAGACGTGCCAGAAACGTGTTCATGAGATGCTGGAACCACACCCCGAACAGAAAGATACCACCTGCCAGAACCGCCTGAACCACCTGCTCAGCACGCCGGAACCACCTGCTCGACTCACCGGTACCACCAACCTGACACGCCAAAATCACCTGCTGGGTATGCCAGAACCACTTGGCGGACACTCCGGAATCACCTGTCGCGCATGCCGGAATCACCTCTCAGACGTGCCGGAAGCACGTGCCGGACACGCCGGAATCACCTACCGGACAGATCGGAACCACCTGCCGAGCACGCCGGAGCCATCTGTTCGACTCGCTGGAACCACCTGCCGGACAGGCCAATATCAAATGCTGGCTATGCCAGAAACACCTGGGGAACGGTCCGGAATCACCTGCCAGCCGTGGCGGAACCACCTCTCAGACGTACCAGAACCACCTGCCGGAGAAGCTGGAAACACGTCCTGGACAGACTGGAACCACGTGAGGGCCATGCCTGAACCACCTGCAGAGCATGGCGGAACCACCTGCCGGACACGCCAAAATCACCTGCGGGCTACGCCAGAACCACTTGGACGACTCTCCGAAATGACCTGCCGGGCATGTTGGAACCACCTCTCAGACGTGTCAGAAGCACGTGGCGGACAGTCCGGAATCACCTGTTGGGCATACGCAACCACCTCTGTGACGTACCAGAACCACGTGCCGTGCACGCCGGAACCACCTACCGGACAGACCGGAATCAACTTTTGGGCATGCCGGAACCACCAGTCAGATGTGCCAGAAACACGTTCCGGAGACGCCGGAAGCACCTGCCGAGCACGTCGCAACCACCTGCTCAACTCGCCTGAACCACCTGCCGGACACGCCAAAATCACCTGCCCGCTACACCAGCACCACTTCGGGGACAAGCCGGAATCACGTGAGGGGCATGCCGGCACAGCCTCTCAGACTGAACCTCGTGCCGGACACCACAGAACCACCTGCCGGACAGACCGGAACCACCTGCTGGACACGCCGGAACCACCAGCTCGACCCGCCGGAACGACCGCTGGACATGCAAAATCACCTGCCGGCTACGCCGGAAACACTTGGCGAACACTCCAGAATCGCCTGCCGGGCATGCCGGAACCACCTCTCAGATATGCCAGAACCACGTGCCAATGACCCCGGAAGCACCTGCCGAGCACGCCGGAACCACCTGCTCGACTCGCCAGAACCACCTGCCGATCACGCAAAAATCACGTGCCGGCTACGCCACAACCAGTTGGTGAACACTTTGGAATCACCTGCCAGGCTTGCTGGAACCACCTGCCAGTCATGCCAAAATCACCTGCCAACTACGCCAGAACCGCTTGGCGGACACTGCGGAAACACCTGTCGGGCCGGCTGGAACCACATCTCAGACGTGCCAGAAACGTGTTCATGAGATGCTGGAACCACACCCAGAACAGACGGATACCACCTGCCAGAACCGCCTGAACCACCTGCTGAGCACGCCGGAACCACCTGCTCGACTCACCGGTACCACCTCCCTGACACGCCAAAATCACCTGCTGGGTATGCCAGAACCACTTGGCGGACACTCCGGAATCATCTGCCGGACATGCCGGAACCAGCTCTCAGACACACCAGAACCACGTGCCGGAGACGCCGGAAGCACCTGCCGAGCATGCCGGAGCCACCTGCTCGACTCGCCAGAAACACCTGCCGGACACGCCAAAATCACCTGCCGGGTATGCCAGAACCACCTGGCGGACACTACGGAATCACCTGCCGCGCATGCCGGAACCACCTCTCAGACGTGCCGGAAGCACGTGCCAGACACACCGGAATCACCTACCGGACAGACCGGAACCACCTGCCGAGCTCGCCGGAGCCACCTGTTCGACTCGCTGTAACCACCTGCCGGACAGGCCAATATTAACTGCTGGCTATGACAGAACCACATGGGGGACGGTCCGGAATCGCCTGCCAGCCATGGCGGAACCACCTCTCAGACGTACCAGAACCACCTGCCGGAGAAGCTGGAAACACGTCCTGGACAGTCTGGAACCACCTGCCGGCCAAGCCTCAAACACCTGCCAAGCACAACGGAACAACCTGCCAGACACGCCAAAATCACCTGCGTGTTGCGCCAGAACCACTTGGAGGACTCTCTGCGATGACCTGCCGGGCATGCCGGAACCACCTCTCAGAGGTGCCAGAACCATGTGGCGGACAGTCCGGAATCACCTGTTGGGCATGCGCAACCACCTCTGAGACGTACCAGAACCTCATCCCGTGCAGGCTGGAACCACCTACCGGACAGACCGGAATCACCTTTCGGGCATGCCGGAACCACCTGTCAGATGTGCCAGAAACACGTGCCGGAGACGCCGGAAGCACCTGCCAAGCACGTTGGAACCACCTGCTCAACTCGCCTGAACCACCTGCCGGACATGCCAAAATCACCTGCCGACTATGCCAGAACCACTTGGCGAACACTCCGGAATCACTTGCCGGACATGCAGGAACCACCTCTCAGACATGCCAGAACCCCGTGCCAATGACCCCGGAAGCACCAGCCGAGCACGCCGGAACCACCTGCTCGACTCGCCAGAACCACCTGCCGATCACGCAAAAATCACCTGCCGGCTACGCCACAACCATTTGGTGAACACTTTGGAATCACCTGCCAGGCTTGCTGGAACCACCTGCCAGTCATGCCAAAATCACCTGCCAACTACGCCAGAACCGCTTGGCGGACACTGCGGAAACACCTGTCGGGCCGGCTGGAACCACATCTCAGACGTGCCAGAAACGTGTTCATGAGATGCTGGAACCACACCCCGAACAGACGGATACCACCTGCCAGAACCGCCTGAACCACCTGCTGAGCACGCCGGAACCACCTGCTCGACTCACCAGTACCATATCCCTGACACGCCAAAATCACCTGCTGGGTATGCCAGAACCACTTGGCGGACACTCCGGAATCATCTGCCGGACATGCCGGAACCAGCTCTCAGACACACCAGAACCAAGTGCCGGAGACGCCGGAAGCACCTGCCGAGCATGCCGGAGCCACCTGCTCGACTCGCCAGAAACACCTGCCGGACACGCCAAAATCACCTGCCGGGTACGCCAGAACCACCTGGCGGACACTCCGAAATCGCCTGTCGCGCATGCCAGAACCACCTCTCAGACGTCCCGGAATCACGTGCCGGACACGCCGGAATCACCTACCGGACAGACCGGAACCACCTGCCGAGCACGCCGGAGCCACCTGTTCGACTCGCTGGAACCACCTGCCGGACAGGCCAATATTAACTGCTGGCTATGCCAGAACCACCTGGGGGACGGTCCGGAATCACCTGCCAGCCATGGCGGAACCACCTCTCAGACGTGCCAGAACCATGTTCCGGACACGCCGGAACCACCTGCCGAGCTCGCCGGAACACCTGCTGGACACGCCAAAATCACCTGCCGGCTACGCCAGAACCACTCGGCAGACACTCCGGAATCACCTGCCGGGCATGCCGGAACCACCTGCTGGACATGCCGGAA
>NW_027227476.1:0-69854 GCF_037783145.1 Equus przewalskii | reverse complement strand
AGAGGTGGTTAAGGCATGTCTGACTGGTGATTCCGAAGTGTTCACCAAATGGTTCTGGCGTAGCCGGCAGGTGATTTTGGCGTGTCCAGCAGGTGGTTTTGGCAAGTCGAGCAGGTGGTTCTGGCGTGCTCGGCATGTGCTTCCGGTGTCATTGGCATGTGGTTCCGGCATGTCTGAGAGCTGGTTCCGGCATGCCCGGGAGGTGATTCCAGAGTGTTCGCCAAGTGGTTCTGGCGTAGCCGGCAGGTGATTTTGCATGTCCGGCGGTGGTTCCGGCGAGTCAAGCCGGTGGTTCCAGCGTGTCCAGCAGGTGGTTCCAGTCTGTCCGGCAGGTGGTTCTGGGGTGTCCGGAACGAAGTTCTGGCACGTCTGAGAGGTTGTGTCGTCATGAAGTTCACGTGATTCCGGCTTGTCCGCCAAGTGGTTCTGGTTTAGGGGGCAGGTGATTTTGGCGTGTCGGGCAGGTGGGACCGGTGAGTCAAGCAGGTGGCTCGGGCGAGTGTTTCCTGTGTTTCCGGTCTGTCCGGCAGATGGTTCCGGCCTGTCCGGCACGTGCTTCTGGCACTTCTGAGAGGTTGTGCTGGCATGCCCGGCAGGTGATTCTGGAGTGTCCGCCAAGTGGTTGTGGCGTAGCCGGCTGGTGATTCTGGCGTGTCCGGCTGGTGGTTCTGGCGAGTCAAGCAGGTGGTCCCGGCGTGTCCAGCAGGTGGTTCCGGTCTGTCCTGGAGGTGGTTCCGGAGTGTCTGCCGAGTGGTTCTGGTGTAGCCGGCATGTGATTTTGGCGTGTCCAGCAAGTGCTTCCGATGAGCTCGGCAGGTGGTATCGGCGTGTCTGGAACATGGTTCTGGCCCATCTGAGAGATGGTTCCGGCATGCCCGGCAGGTGATTCCGGAGTCTCCGCCAAGTGTTTCTGGCATACCCAGCAGGTGATTTTGGCATGTCCGACAGGTGTTTCTTGCGAGTCGAGCAGGTGGCTCAGGCATGCTCAGCAGGTTCTTCCGGCGTCTCTGGCACATGGTTCTGGTGTGTCTGAGAGTTGATTCTGACATGTCCAGCAGATGATTCCGGAGTGTCCACCAAGTGGTTCTGGTATACCTGGCAGGTGATTTTGGCGTGTCAGGAAGGTGGTTCCCGCTAGTTGAGCAGGTGGATCAGGTGTGCTCGCCAGGGGGTTGAGGCGGGTCTGGCAGGTGGTTTCCGTCAGTTCGGGGTGTGGTTCCGGCATCTCAGGGACATGGTCCTGGCACGTCTGAGAGGTGGTTCTGGCCGGCCCGACAGGTTTTTCCGGAGTGTCCGCCAAGTGGTTCTGGCGTAGCTGGCAGGTGATGTTGGCGTGACCGGCAGGTGGTTCCAGCAATCCCGGCAGGTGATTCCGGAGTGTTCGCCAACTGGTTCTGGCGTAGCCGGCATGTGATTTTGGCGTGTCCCGCGGTGGTTCCAGCGAGTCGAGCCGGTGGTTCTGGCATACTCGGCAGGTGGTTCCGGCGTTTCCGGCACATGGTTCTGGCATGTCTGAGAGGTGGTTCCGGCATGCCCGGCAGGTGATCCCGGAGAGTCCTCCAAGTGGTTCTGGCGTATCCCGCAGGTGTTTCTGGTGTGTCCGGCAGGTGGTTCCGGCAGGTCCGGCAGGTCATTGCCGTCTGTCCATGACGTGGTTCCGGCATTCCCGCAAGGTGATTCTGGAGTGTCCACCAAGTGGTTTTGGTGTAGCCGGCATATGATTTTAGAGTGTGAGGCAGGTGGTTCCGGCATGTAAAGCAGGTGGTTCCGGTCTGTCCGGCAGGTGGTTCTGGCGTGTCCGGCACGAGGTTCTGGAACGTCTGAGAGGTTGTGCTGGCATGCCAGGCAGGTGATTCCAGAGTGTTCGCCAAGTGGTTCTGGCGTAGCCGGCAGGTGATTTTGCATGTCCGGTGGTGGTTCCGGCGAGTTGAGCCGGTGGTTCTGTTCTGTCCGATAGGTCGTTCCAGCATGTCCGGCATTTGCTTCTGGCACGTCTGAGAGGTGATTCCGGCCGGCCCGACAGGTGTTTCCATGGTGTCCGCCAAGTGGTTCTGGCATAGCTGGCAGGTGATGTTGGCGTGACCGGCAGGTGGTTCCAGCCAGCCCGGCAGGTGATTCCGAAGTGTTCACAAAATGGTTGTGGCATAGCCGGAAGGTGACTTTGGCGTGTCCAGCAGGTGGTTTTGGCGAGTCGAGCAGGTGGTTCTGGCGTGCTCGGCAGGTGCTTCCGGTGTCATTGGCATGTGGTTCCGGCATGTCTGAGAGGTGGTTCCGCCATGCCCGGCAGGTGATTACGGAGTGTTCCCCAAGTGGTTCTGGCGTAGCCGGCAGGTGATTTTGCATGTCCGGCAATGGTTCCGGCGAGTCGAGCCGGTGGTTCCGGAGTGTCCGGCAGGTGATTCCGGCATGTCCAGCAGGTGGTTCCGGCATGCCCGGCAGGTGATCCCGGAGTGTCTGCCGAGTGGTTCTGGCGTAGCCGGCAGGTGATTTTGGCGTGTCCAGCAGGTGGTTCCGGCGAGCTCGGCAGGTGGTTCCGGCGTGTCCAGAACATGGTTCTGGCACGTCAGAGAGATGGTTCCGGCATGCCCGGCAGGTGGTTCCGGAGTGTCTGCCGAGTGGTTCTGGCGTAGTGGGCAGGTGATTCTGGCGTGTCCAGCAGGTGGTTCTGGGGAGTGGATCAGCTGGTTCCGGCATACTCGGCAGGTGGTACCGGCGTGTCCAGAACATGGTTCTGGCAAGTCTGAGAGGTGGTTCCGGCACGCCCGGCAGGTGATTCCGGAGTGTTCGCCAAGTGTTTCCGGCGTAGCCGGCAGGTGATTTTGCATGTCCAGCGGTCGTTCCGGCGGGTCGAGCCGGTGGTTCCGGCGTGTCCGGCAGGTGGTTCCGGTCTGTCCGGCAGGTGGTTCTGTGGTGTCCGGCACGAGGTTCAGTCTGAGAGGCTGTGCCGGCATGCCCATCATGTGATTCCGGCTTGTCCCCGAAGTGGTGCTGGTGTAGCGGGCAGGTGATTTTGGCGTGTCCGGCAGGTGGTTCAGGCGAGTTGAGCAGGTGGTTGCGACGTGCTCGGCAGGTGCTTCCGGCGTCTCCTGCACGTGTTTCTGGCACATCTGACTGGTGGTTCCGGCATGCCCAAAACTTGATTCCGGTCTGTCCGGTAGGTGGTTCCGGCGTGCACGGCACGTGGTTCTGGTACGTCTCAGAGGTGGTTGAGTATGCCCAACAGGTGATTCCGTACTGTCCGCCACGTGCTTCTGGCACGTCTGAGAGGTGTTTCCAACGTGCCCGGCAGGTCATTTCGGAGAGTCGTCCAAGTGGTTCTGGCGTAGCCCGCAGGTGATTTTGGCGTGTCCGGCAGGTGGTTCCGCCGTGCTCGGCAGGTGGTTCAGGCATGGCCGTCACGTGGTTCCAGTCTGTCCAGGACGTGTTTCCAGCTTCTCCGGCAGGTGGTTCTGGTACGTCTGAGAGGTGGTTCCTCCATGGCTGGCAGGTGATCCCGGACTGTCCCCCAGGTGGTTCTGGCATAGCCAGCAGTTGATATTGGCCTGTCCGGCAGGTGGTTCCAGCGAGTCGAACAGGTGGCTCCGGCGTTCTTGGCAGGTGGTTCCGGTCTCTCCGGTAGGTGTTTCCGGCGTGTCTGGCACGTGCTTCCGGCACGTCTGAGAGGAGGTTACGGCATGCGCGACAGGTGATTCCGTAGTGTCCGCCAGGTGGTTCTGGCGTAGCCGGCAGGTGATTTTGTCGTGTCCGGCAGGTGTTTCTGGCGAGTCGAGCAGGTGGCTCCGGCATGCTCGGCAGGTGCTTCCGGCGTCTACGGCACTTGGTTCTGGTGTGTCTGAGATGTGGTTCCGGCATGTCCGGCAGATGATTCCGGAGTGTCTGCCAAGTGGTTCTGGCATACCCAGCAGGTGATTTTGGCGTGTCAGGTAGGTGGTACCGGTGAGTCGAGCAGGTGGTTCCGGCGTGCTCAGCAGGTGGTTCAGGCGGTTCTGGCAGGTGGTATCCGTCTGTTCGGGGTGTGGTTCCAGCATCTCATGAACACGTTTCTGGCACGTCTGAGATGTGGTTCCAGCCGGCCCGACAGGTGTTTCCGCTGTGTCCGCCAAGCGGTTCTGGCGTAGTTGGCAGGTGATTTTGGCATGACTGGCAGGTGGTTCCAGCAAGCCTGGCAGGTGATTCCAAAGTGTTCACCAACTGGTTGTGGCGTAGCCGGCAGGTGATTTTTGCGTGATCGGCAGGTGGTTCTGGCGAGTCGAGCAGGTGGTTCCGGCGTGCTCGGCAGGTGCTTCCTGGGTCATTGGCACGGGGTTCTGGCATATCTGAGAGGTGGTTCCGGCATGCCCGGCAGGTGATTCCGGAGTGTTCGCCAAGTGTTTCCGGCGTAGCCGGCAGGTGATTTTGCATGTCCAGCGGTCGTTCCGGCGGGTCGAGCCGGTGGTTCCGGCGTGTCCGGCAGGTGGTTCCGGTCTGTCCGGCAGGTGGTTCTGTGGTGTCCGGCACGAGGTTCAGTCTGAGAGGCTGTGCCGGCATGCCCCTCACGTGATTCCGGCTTGTCCCCGAAGTGGTGCTGGTGTAGCGGGCAGGTGATTTTGGGGTGTCCGGCAGGTGGTTCAGGCGAGTTGAGCAGGTGGTTGCGACGTGCTCGGCAGGTGCTTCCGGCGTCTCCGGCACGTGTTTCTGGCACATCTGACTGGTGGTTCCGGCATGCCCAAAAGTTGATTCCGGTCTGTCCGGTAGGTGATTCCGGCGTTTCCGGCACGTGCTTCCGCCACGTCTGAGAGGTGGTTCCGGCATGCGCGACAGGTGATTCCGGAGTGTCGGCCAGGTGGTTCTGGCTTACCCGGCAGGTGATTTTGGCGTGTCCGGCAGGTGTTTCTGGCGAGTCGAGCGGCTGGCTCCGGCATGCTCGGCAGGTGCTTCCGGCGTCTCCGGCACTTGGTTCTGGTGTGTCTGAGAGCTGGTTCCGGCATGTCCGGCAGATGATTCCGGAGTGTCCGCCAAGTGGTTCTGGCATACCCAGCAGGTGATTTTGGCGTGTCAGGGAGGTGGTACCGGTGAGTCGAGCAGGTGGTTCCGGCGTGCTCAGCAGGTGGTTCAGGCGGTTCTGGCAGGTGGTATCCGTCTGTTCGGGGTGTGGTTCCAGCATCTCATGAACACGTTTCTGGCACGTCTGAGATGTGGTTCCAGCCGGCCCGACAGGTGTTTCCGCAGTGTCCGCCAAGCGGTTCTGGCGTAGTTGACAGGTGATTTTGGCATGACCGGCAGGTGGTTCCACAATGCCCGGCAGGTGATACCGAAGTGTTCGCCAACTGATTGTGGCGTAGCCGGCAGGTGATTTTTGCGTGATCGGCAGGTGGTTCTGGCGAGTCGAGCAGGTGGTTCCGGCGTGCTCGGCTGGTGCTTCCGGGGTCATTGGCACGGGGTTCTGGCATATCGGAGAGGTGGTTCCTGCATGCCCGGCAAGTGATTCCGGAGTGTTCGCCAAGTGGTTCTGGCATAGTCGGCAGGTGATTTTGGCATGTCTGGCAGGTGGTTCAGGCGAGTCGAGCATGTGGTTCCGGCGTGCTCGGCTGGTGCTTCCGGCGTCTCCGGCACGTGTTTCTGGCACATCTGACAGGTGGTTCCGGCATGCCCGAAAGGTGATTCCGGTCTGTCCGGTAGGTGGTTCCAGCCTGCACGGCATGTGGTTCTGGTACGTCTCAGAGGTGGTTGCGCATGCCCAACAGGTGATTCCGGACTGTCCGCCACATGGTTCTGGCACGTCTGAGAGGTGGTTCCGGCATGCCCGGCAGGTCATCCCAGAGAGTCCTCCAAGTGGTTCTGGCTTAACACGCAGGTGATTTTGGCGTGTCTGGCAGGTTGTTCCGTTGTGCTTGGCAGGTGGTTCAGGCTTGGCCGGCAGGTGGTTCCAGACTGTCCAGGACGTATTTCCAGCTTCTCCGGCAGGTGGTTCTGGTACATCTGAGAGGTGGTTCCGCCATGGCTGGCAGGCGATTCCGGACCGTTCCCCAGGTGGTTCTGGCATAACCAGCAGTTGATATTGGCCTGTCCGGCAGGTGGTTCCAGCGAGTCGAACAGGTGGCTCCGGCGTGCTCGGCAGGTGGTTCCGGTCTGTCCGGTAGGTGATTCCGGCGTGTCCGGCACGTGCTTCCGGCACGTCTGAGAGGTGGTTCCGGCATGCGCGACAGGTGATTTCGGAGTGTCGGCCAGGTGGTTCTGGCGTACCCGGCAGGTGATTTTGGCGTGTCCGGCAGGTTTTTCTGGCGAGTCGAGCAGGTGGCTCCGGCATGCTCGGCAGGTTTTTCCGGCGTCTCTGACACGTGGTTCTGGTGTGTCTGAGAGCTGGGTCTGGCATGTCCGGCAGATGATTCCGGAGTGTCCGCCAAGTGGTTCTGGCATACCCGGCTGGTGATTTGGGCATGTCAGGTAGGTGGTTCCGGCGAGGCGAGCAGGTGGCTCCGGCGTGCTCGGCAGGTTGTTCAGACGGGTCTGGCAGGTGTTTTCCGTCTCTTCGGGGTGTGGTTCCAGCATCTCATGCACATGGTTCTGGCACGTCTGAGATGTGGTTCCGGCCGGCCCGACAGGTGTTTCCACAGTGTCCGCCAAGTGGTACTGGCTTAGTTGGCAGGTGATTTTGGCATGCCCGGCAGGTGGTTCCAGCAAGCCCGGCAGGTGATTCCGAAGTGTTCCCCAACTGGTTGTGGCTTAGCCGGCAGGCGATTTCTGCGTGTCCGGCAGGTGGTTCTGGCGAGTCGAGCAGGTGGCTCTGGCGTGCTCGGCAGGTGCTTCCGGGGTCGTTGGCACGTGGTTCTGGCATATCTGAGCGGTGGTTCCGGCATGCCCGGCAGGTGATTCCGGAGTGTTCGCCAAGTGGTTCTGGCATACCCAGCAGGTGATTTTGGTGTGTCAGGGAGGTGGTACCGGTGAGTCGAGCAGGTCGTTCCGGCGATCTCAGCAGGAGCTTCAGGCGGTTCTGGCAGGTGGTATCCGTCTTTTCGGGGTGTGGTTCCAGCCTCTCATGAACACGTTTCTGGCACGTCTGAGATGTGGTTCCAGCCGGCCCGACAGGTGTTTCCGCAGTGTCCGCCAAGCGGTTCTGGCGTAGTTGGCAGGTGATTTTGGCATGACTGGCAGGTGGTTCCAGCAAGCCTGGCAGGTGATTCCAAAGTGTTCACCAACTGGTTGTGGCGTAGCCGGCAGGTGATTTTTGCGTGATCGGCAGGTGGTTCTGGCGAGTCGAGCAGGTGGTTCCGGTCTGTCCGGAAGGTGGTTCTGTGGTGTCCGGCACGAGGTTCAGTCTGAGAGGCTGTGCCGGCATGCCCCTCACGTGATTCTGCCTTGTCCCCGAAGTGGTGCTGGTGTAGCGGGCAGGTGATTATGACGTGTCCGGCAGGTGGTTCAGGCGAGTTGAGCAGGTGGTTGCGACGTGCACGGCAGGTGCTTCCGGCGTCTCCGGCACGTGATTCTGGCACATCTGACTGGTGGTTCCGGCATGCCCAAAAGTTGATTCCGGTCTGCCCGGTAGGCGGTTCCAGCCTGCACGGCATGTGGTTCTGGTACGTCTCAGGGGTGGTTGCGCATGCCCAACAGGTGATTCCGGACTGTCTGCCACATGGTTCTGGCACGTCTGAGAGGTGGTTCCGGCATGCCCGGCAGGTCATCCCAGAGAGTCCTCCAAGTGGTTCTGGCATAACACGCAGGTGATTTTGGCGTGTCTGGCAGGTGTTTCTGGCGAGTCGAGCAGGTGGCTCCGGCATGCTCGGCAGGTGCTTCCGGCGTCTCCGGCACGTGGTTCTGGTGTGTCTGAGAGCTGGTTCCGGCATGTCCGGCAGATGATTCCGGAGTGTCCGCCAAGTGGTTCTGGCATACCCGGCTGGTGATTTGGGCATGTCAGGTAGGCGGTTCCGGCGAGTCGAGCAGGTGGCTCCGGCGTGCTCGGCAGGTTGTTCAGACGTGTCTGGCAGGTGTTTTCCGTCTGTTCGGGGTGTGGTTCCAGCATCTCATGCACATGGTTCTGGCACGTCTGAGATGTGGTTCCGGCCGGCCCGACAGGTGTTTCCACAGTGTCCGCCAAGTGGTACTGGCGTAGTTGGCAGGTGATTTTGGCATGACCGGCAGGTGGTTCCAGCAAGCCCGGCAGGTGATTCCTAAGTGTTCCCCAACTGGTTGTGGCGTAGCCGACAGGTGCTTCCGGCGTCTCCGGCACGTGTTTCTGGCACATCTGACTGGTGGTTCCGGCATGCCCAAAAGTTGATTCCGGTCTGTCCGGTAGGTGGTTCCGACGTGCACGGCACGTGGTTCTGGTACGTGTCAGAGGTGGTTGCGTATGCCCAACAGGTGATTCCGGACTGTCCGACACGTGCTTCTGGCACGTCTGAGAGGTGGTTCCAACATGCCCGGCAGGTCATTTCGGAGAGTCGTCCAAGTGGTTCTGGCGTAGCCCGCAGGTGATTTTGGCGTGTCCGGCAGGTGGTTCCGCCGTGCTCAGCAGGTGGTTCCGGCATGGCAGTCACGTGGTTCCAGTCTGTCCAGGACGTGTTTCCAGCTTCTCCGGCAGGTGGTTCTGGTACGTCTGAGAGGTGGTTCCTCCATGGCTGGCAGGTGATCCCGGACCGTCCCCCAGTTGGTTCTGGCATAGCCAGAAGTTGATATTGGCCTGTCCGGCAGGTGGTTCCAGCGAGTCGAACAGGTGGCTCCGGCGTTCTTGGCAGGTGGTTCCGGTCTGTCCGGTAGGTGTTTCCGGCGTGTCTGGCACGTGCTTCCGGCACGTCTGAGAGGTGGTTCCGGCATGCGCGGCAGGTGATTCCGTAGTGTCCGCCAGGTGGTTCTGGCATACCCGACAGGTGATTTTGGCGAGTCCAGCAGGTGTTTCTGGCGAGTCGAGCAGGTGGCTCCGGCATGCTCGGCAGGTGCTTCCGGCGTCTCCGGCACGTGGTTCTGGTGTGTCTGAGAGCTGTTTCCGGCATGTCCGGCAGATGATTCCGGAGTTTCCGCCAAGTGGTTCTGGCATACCGGGCTGGTGATTTGGGCATGTCAGGGAGGTGGTACCGGTGAGTCGAGCAGGTGGTTCCGGCGTGCTCAGCAGGTGGTTCAGGCGGTTCTGGCAGGTGGTATCCGTCTGTTCGGGGTGTGGTTCCAGCATCTCATGAACACGTTTCTGGCACGTCTGAGATGCGGTTCCAGCCGGCCCGACAGGTGTTTCCGCAGTGTCCGCCAAGCGGTTCTGGCGTAGTTGGCAGGTGATTTTGGCATGACTGGCAGGTGGTTCCAGCAAGCCTGGCAGGTGATTCCAAAGTGTTCACCAACTGGTTGTGGCGTAGCCGGCAGGTGATTTTTGCGTGATCGGCAGGTGGTTCTGGCGAGTCGAGCAGGTGGTTCCGGCGTGCTCGGCTGGTGCTTCCGGGGTCATTGGCACGGGGTTCTGGCATGTCTGAGAGGTGGTTCCTGCATGCCCGGCAAGTGATTCCGGAGTGTTCGCCAAGTGGTTCTGGCATAGTCGGCAGGTGATTTTGGCATGTCCGGCAGGTGGTTCAGGCGAGTTGAGCAGGTGGTTCCAACGTGCTTGGCAGGTGCTTCCGGCGTCTCCGGCACGTGTTTCTGGCACATCTGACAGGTGGTTCCGGCATGCCCGAAAGGTGATTCCGGTCTGTTCGGTAGGTGGTTCCAGCCTGCACGACATGTGGTTCTGGTACGTCTCAGAGGTGGTTGCGCATGCCCAACAGGTGATTCTGGACTGTCCGCCAAATGGTTCTGGCACGTCTGAGAGGTGGTTCCGGCATGCCCGGCAGGTCATCCCAGAGAGTCCTCCAAGTGGTTCTGGCATAACACGCAGGTGATTTTGGCGTGTCTGGCAGGTTGTTCCGTTGTGCTTGGCAGGTGGTTCAGGCTTGGCCGGCAGGTGGTTCCAGACTGTCCAGGACGTGTTTCCAGCTTCTCCGGCAGGTGGTTCTGGTACGTCTGAGAGGTGGTTCCGCCATGGCTGGCAGGTGATTCCGGACCATCCCCCAGGTGGTTCTGGCATAGCCAGCAGTTGATATTGGCCTGTCCGGCAGGTGGTTCCAGCGAGTCGAACAGGTGGCTCCGGCGTTCATGGCAGGTGGTTCCGGTCTGTCCGGTAGGTGATTCCGGCGTGTCCGGCACGTGCTTCCGGCACGTCTGAGAGGTGGTTCCGGCATGCGCGACAGGTGATTTCGGAGTGTCCGCCAGGTGGTTCTGGCATACCCGGCAGGTGATTTTGGCGTGTCCGGCAGGTGTTTCTGGCGAGTCGAGCAGGTGGCTCCGGCATGCTCGGCAGGTGCTTCCGGCGTCTCTGGCACGTGGTTCTGGTGTGTCTGAGAGCTGGTTCCGGCATGTCCGGCAGATGATTCCGGAGTGTCCGCCAAGTGGTTCTGGCATACCCGGCTGGTGATTTTGGCATGTCCGGCAGGTGGTTCAGGCGAGTTGAGCAGGTGGTTCCAACGTGCTTGGCAGGTGCTTCCGGCGTCTCCGGCACGTGTTTCTGGCACATCTGACAGGTGGTTCCGGCATGCCCGAAAGGTGATTCCGGTCTGTCCGGTAGGTGGTTCCAGCCTGCAAGGCATGTGGTTCTGGTACGTCTCAGAGGTGGTTGCGCATGCCCAACAGGTGATTCTGGACTGTCCGCCACATGGTTCTGGCACGTCTGAGAGGTGGTTCCGGCATGCCCGGCAGGTCATCCCAGAGAGTCCTCCAAGTGGTTCTGGCATAACACGCAGGTGATTTTGGCGTGTCTGGCAGGTTGTTCCGTTGTGCTTGGCAGGTGGTTCAGGCTTGGCCGGCAGGTGGTTCCAGACTGTCCAGGACGTGTTTCCAGCTTCTCCAGCAGGTGGTTCTGGTACGTCTGAGAGGTGGTTCCGCCATGGCTGGCAGGTGATTCCGGACCGTCCCCCAGGTGGTTCTGGCATCGCCAGCAGTTGATATTGGCCTGTCCGGCAGGTGGTTCCAGCGAGTCGAACAGGTGGCTCCGGCGTGCTCGGCAGGTGGTTCCGGTCTGTCCGGTAGGTGATTCCGGCGTGTCCGGCACGTGTTTCTGGCACATCTGACTGGTGGTCCCGGCGTGCCCAAAAGTTGATTCCGGTTTGTCCGGTAGGTGGTTCCGGCGTGCACGGCACGTGGTTCTGGTACGTGTCAGAGGTGGTTGCGTAAGCCCAACAGGTGATTCCGGACTGTCCGCCACGTGCTTCTGGCACGTCTGAGAGGTGGTTCCAACATGCCCGGCAGGTCATTTCGGAGAGTCGTCCAAGTGGTTCTGGCGTAGCCCGCAGGTGATTTTGGCGTGTCCGGCAGGTGGTTCCGCCGTGCTCGGCAGGTGGTTCAGGCATGGCCGTCACGTGGTTCCAGTCTGTCCAGGACGTGTTTCCAGCTTCTCCGGCAGGTGGTTCTGGTACGTCTGAGAGGTGGTTCCGCCATGGCTGGCAGGTGATTCCGGAACGTCCCCCAGGTGGTTCTGGCATCGCCAGCAGTTGATATTGGCCTGTCCGGCAGGTGGTTCCAGCGAGTCGAACAGGTGTATCCGGCGTGCTCGGCAGGTGGTTCCGGTCTGTCCGGTAGGTGATTCCGGCATGTCCGGGACGCGCTTCCGGCACGTCTGAGAGGTGGTTCCGGCATGCGCGACAGGTGATTTCGGAGTGTCCGCCAGGTGGTTCTGGCGTACCCGGCAGGTGATTTTGGCGTGTCCGGCAGGTGTTTCTGGCGAGTCGAGCAGGTGGCTCCAGCATGCTCGGCAGGTGCTTCCGGCGTCTCCGGCACGTGGTTCTGGTGTGTCTGAGAGCTGGTTCCGGCATGTCCGGCAGATGATTCCGGAGTGTCCGCCAAGTGGTTCTGGCATACCCGGCTGGTGATTTGGGCATGTCAGGTAGGTGGTTCCGGCGAGTCGAGCAGGTGGCTCCGGCGTGCTCGGCAGGTTGTTCAGACGGGTCTGGCAGGTGTTTTCCGTCTGTTCGGGGTGTGGTTCCAGCATCTCATGCACATGGTTCTGGCACGTCTGAGATGTGGTTCCGGCCGGCCCGACAGGTGTTTCCACAGTGTCCGCCAAGTGGTACTGGCGTAGTTGGCAGGTGATTTTGGCATGACCGGCAGGTGGTTCCAGCAAGCCCGGTAGGTGATTCCTAAGTGTTCCCCAACTGGTTGTGGCGTAGCCGACAGGTGCTTCCGGCGTCTCCGGCACGTGTTTCTGGCACATCTGACTGGTGGTTCCGGCATGCCCAAAAGTTGATTCCGGTCTGTCCGGTAGGTGGTTCCGACGTGCACGGCACGTGGTTCTGGTACGTGTCAGAGGTGGTTGCGTATGCCCAACAGGTGATTCCGGACTGTCCGCCACGTGCTTCTGGCACGTCTGAGAGGTGGTTCCAACATGCCCGGCAGGTCATTTCGGAGAGTCGTCCAAGTGGTTCTGGCGTAGCCCGCAGGTGATTTTGGCGTGTCCGGCAGGTGGTTCCGCCGTGCTCGGCAGGTGGTTCCGGCATGGCAGTCACGTGGTTCCAGTCTGTCCAGGACGTGTTTCCAGCTTCTCCGGCAGGTGGTTCTGGTACGTCTGAGAGGTGGTTCCTCCATGGCTGGCAGGTGATCCCGGACCGTCCCCCAGTTGGTTCTGGCATAGCCAGAAGTTGATGTTGGCCTGTCCGGCAGGTGGTTCCAGCGAGTCGAACAGGTGGCTCCGGCGTTCTTGGCAGGTGGTTCCGGTCTGTCCGGTAGGTGTTTCCGGCGTGTCTGGCACGTGCTTCCGGCACGTCGGAGAGGTGGTTCCGGCATGCGCGGCAGGTGATTCCGTAGTGTCCGCCAGGTGGTTCTGGCATACCCGACAGGTGATTTTGGCGAGTCCGGCAGGTGTTTCTGGCGAGTCGAGCAGGTGGCTCCGGCATGCTCGGCAGGTGCTTCCGGCGTCTCCGGCACGTGGTTCTGGTGTGTCTGAGAGCTGTTTCCGGCATGTCCGGCAGATGATTCCGGAGTTTCCGCCAAGTGGTTCTGGCATACCGGGCTGGTGATTTGGGCATGTCAGGGAGGTGGTACCGGTGAGTCGAGCAGGTGGTTCCGGCGTGCTCAGCAGGTGGTTCAGGCGGTTCTGGCAGGTGGTATCCGTCTGTTCGGGGTGTGGTTCCAGCATCTCATGAACACGTTTCTGGCACGTCTGAGATGCGGTTCCAGCCGGCCCGACAGGTGTTTCCGCAGTGTCCGCCAAGCGGTTCTGGCGTAGTTGGCAGGTGATTTTGGCATGACTGGCAGGTGGTTCCAGCAAGCCTGGCAGGTGATTCCAAAGTGTTCACCAACTGGTTGTGGCGTAGCCGGCAGGTGATTTTTGCGTGATCGGCAGGTGGTTCTGGCGAGTCGAGCAGGTGGTTCCGGCGTGCTCGGCTGGTGCTTCCGGGGTCATTGGCACGGGGTTCTGGCATGTCTGAGAGGTGGTTCCTGCATGCCCGGCAAGTGATTCCGGAGTGTTCGCCAAGTGGTTCTGGCATAGTCGGCAGGTGATTTTGGCATGTCCGGCAGGTGGTTCAGGCGAGTTGAGCAGGTGGTTCCAACGTGCTTGGCAGGTGCTTCCGGCGTCTCCGGCACGTGTTTCTGGCACATCTGACAGGTGGTTCCGGCATGCCCGAAAGGTGATTCCGGTCTGTTCGGTAGGTGGTTCCAGCCTGCACGACATGTGGTTCTGGTACGTCTCAGAGGTGGTTGCGCATGCCCAACAGGTGATTCTGGACTGTCCGCCAAATGGTTCTGGCACGTCTGAGAGGTGGTTCCGGCATGCCCGGCAGGTCATCCCAGAGAGTCCTCCAAGTGGTTCTGGCATAACACGCAGGTGATTTTGGCGTGTCTGGCAGGTTGTTCCGTTGTGCTTGGCAGGTGGTTCAGGCTTGGCCGGCAGGTGGTTCCAGACTGTCCAGGACGTGTTTCCAGCTTCTCCGGCAGGTGGTTCTGGTACGTCTGAGAGGTGGTTCCGCCATGGCTGGCAGGTGATTCCGGACCATCCCCCAGGTGGTTCTGGCATAGCCAGCAGTTGATATTGGCCTGTCCGGCAGGTGGTTCCAGCGAGTCGAACAGGTGCCTCCGGCGTTCATGGCAGGTGGTTCCGGTCTGTCCGGTAGGTGATTCCGGCGTGTCCGGCACGTGCTTCCGGCACGTCTGAGAGGTGGTTCCGGCATGCGCGACAGGTGATTTCGGAGTGTCCGCCAGGTGGTTCTGGCATACCCGGCAGGTGATTTTGGCGTGTCCGGCAGGTGTTTCTGGCGAGTCGAGCAGGTGGCTCCGGCATGCTCGGCAGGTGCTTCCGGCGTCTCCGGCACGTGGTTCTGGTGTGTCTGAGAGCTGGTTCCGGCATGTCCGGCAGATGATTCCGGAGTGTCCGCCAAGTGGTTCTGGCATACCCGGCTGGTGATTTGGGCATGTCAGGTAGGTGGTTCCGGCGAGTCGAGCAGGTGGCTCCGGCGTGCTCGGCAGGTTGTTCAGACGGGTCTGGCAGGTGTTTTCCGTCTGTTCGGGGTGTGGTTCCAGCATCTCATGCACATGGTTCTGGCACGTCTGAGATGTGGTTCCGGACGGCCCGACAGGTGTTTCCACAGTGTCCGCAAAGTGGTACTGGCGTAGTTGGCAGGTGATTTTGGCATGCCCAGCAGGTGGTTCCAGCAAGCCCGGCAGGTGATTCCGAAGTGTTCCCCAACTGGTTAGGGCGTAGCCGGCAGGTGATTTCTGCGTGTCCGGCAGGTGTTTCTGGCGAGTCGAGCAGGTGGCTCCGGCATGCTCGGCAGGTTCTTCCGGCGTCTCCGGCACTTGGTTCTGGAGTGTCTGAGAGCTGGTTCCGGCATGTCCGGCAGATGATTCCGGAGTGTCCGCCAAGTGGTTCTGGCATACCCACCAGGTGATTTTGGCGTGTCAGGGAGGTGGTACCGGTGAGTCGAGCAGGTGGTTCCGGCGTGCTCAGCAGGTGCTTCAGGCGGTTCTGGCAGGTGGTATCCGTCTGTTTGGGGTGTGGCTCCAGCATCTCATGAACACGTTTCTGGCACGTCTGAGATGTGGTTCCAGCCGGCCCGACAGGTGTTTCCGCAGTGTCCGCCAAGCGGTTCTGGCGTAGTTGGCAGGTGATTTTGGCATGACTGGCAGGTGGTTCCAGCAAGCCTGGCAGGTGATTCCAAAGTGTTCACCAACTGGTTGTGGCGTAGCCGGCAGGTGATTTTTGCGTGATCGGCAGGTGGTTCTGGCGAGTCGAGCAGGTGGTTCCGGCGTGCTCGGCTGGTGCTTCCGGGGTCATTGGCACGGGGTTCTGGCATGTCTGAGAGGTGGTTCCTGCATGCCCGGCAAGTGATTCCGGAGTGTTCGCCAAGTGGTTCTGGCATAGTCGGCAGGTGATTTTGGCATGTCCGGCAGGTGGTTCAGGCGAGTTGAGCAGGTGGTTCCAACGTGCTTGGCAGGTGCTTCCGGCGTCTCCGGCACGTGTTTCTGGCACATCTGACAGGTGGTTCCGGCATGCCCAAAAGGTGATTCCGGTCTGTCCGGTAGGTGGTTCCAGCCTGCAAGGCATGTGGTTCTGGTATGTCTCAGAGGTGGTTGCGCATGCCCAACAGGTGATTCTGGACTGTCCGCCACATGGTTCTGGCACGTCTGAGAGGTGGTTCCGGCATGCCCGGCAGGTCATCCCAGAGAGTCCTCCAAGTGGTTCTGGCATAACACGCAGGTGATTTTGGCGTGTCTGGCAGGTTGTTCCGTTGTGCTTGGCAGGTGGTTCAGGCTTGGCCGGCAGGTGGTTCCAGACTGTCCAGGACGTGTTTCCAGCTTCTCCGGCAGGTGGTTCTGGTACGTCTGAGAGGTGGTTCCGCCATGGCGGGCAGGTGATTCCGGACCGTTCCCCAGGTGGTTGTGGCATAGCCAGCAGTTGATATTGGCCTGTCCGGCAGGTGGTTCTAGCGAGTCGAACAGGTGGCTCCGGCGTGCTCGGCAGGTGGTTCCGGTCTGTCCGGTAGGTGATTCCGGCGTGTCCGGCAGGTGGTTCAGGCGAGTTGAGCAGGTGGTTGCGACGTGCTCGGCAGGTGCTTCCGGCGTCTCCGGCACGTGTTTCTGGCACATCTGACTGGTGGTTCCGGCATGCCCAAAAGTTGATTCCGGTCTGTCCGGCAGGTGGTTCCGGCGTGCACGGCACGTGGTTCTGGTACGTGTCAGAGGTGGTTGCGTATGCCCAACAGGTGATTCCGGACTGTCCGCCACGTGCTTCTGGCACGTCTGAGAGGTGGTTCCAACATGCCCGGCAGGTCATTTCGGAGAGTCGTCCAAGTGGTTCTGGCGTAGCCCGCAGGTGATTTTGGCGTGTCCGGCAGGTGGTTCCGCCGTGCTCGGCAGGTGGTTCCGGCATGGCCGTCACGTGGTTCCAGTCTGTCCAGAACGTGTTTCCAGCTTCTCCGGCAGGTGGTTCTGGTACGTCTGAGAGGTGGTTCCTCCATGGCTGGCAGGTGATCCCGGACCGTCCCCCAGTTGGTTCTGGCATAGCCAGAAGTTGATATTGGCCTGTCCGGCAGGTGGTTCCAGCGAGTCGAACAGGTGGCTCCGGCGTTCTTGGCAGGTGGTTCCGGTCTGTCCGGTAGGTGTTTCCGGCGTGTCTGGCACGTGCTTCCAGCACGTCGGAGAGGTGGTTCCGGCATGCGCGGCAGGTGATTCCGTAGTGTCCGCCAGGTGGTTCTGGCATACCCGACAGGTGATTTTGGCGAGTCCAGCAGGTGTTTCTGGCGAGTCGAGCAGGTGGCTCCGGCATGCTCGGCAGGTGCTTCCGGCGTCTCCGGCACGTGGTTCTGGTGTGTCTGAGAGCTGTTTCCGGCATGTCCGGCAGATGATTCCGGAGTTTCCGCCAAGTGGTTCTGGCATACCGGGCTGGTGATTTGGGCATGTCAGGGAGGTGGTACCGGTGAGTCGAGCAGGTGGTTCCGGCGTGCTCAGCAGGTGGTTCAGGCGGTTCTGGCAGGTGGTATCCGTCTGTTCGGGGTGTGGCTCCAGCATCTCATGAACACGTTTCTGGCACGTCTGAGATGCGGTTCCAGCCGGCCCGACAGGTGTTTCCGCAGTGTCCGCCAAGCGGTTCTGGCGTAGTTGGCAGGTGATTTTGGCATGACTGGCAGGTGGTTCCAGCAAGCCTGGCAGGTGATTCCAAAGTGTTCACCAACTGGTTGTGGCGTAGCCGGCAGGTGATTTTTGCGTGATCGGCAGGTGGTTCTGGCGAGTCGAGCAGGTGGTTCCGGCGTGCTCGGCTGGTGCTTCCGGGGTCATTGGCACGGGGTTCTGGCATGTCTGAGAGGTGGTTCCTGCATGCCCGGCAAGTGATTCCGGAGTGTTCGCCAAGTGGTTCTGGCATAGTCGGCAGGTGATTTTGGCATGTCCGGCAGGTGGTTCAGGCGAGTTGAGCAGGTGGTTCCAACGTGCTTGGCAGGTGCTTCCGGCGTCTCCGGCACGTGTTTCTGGCACATCTGACAGGTGGTTCCGGCATGCCCGAAAGGTGATTCCGGTCTGTCCGGTAGGTGGTTCCAGCCTGCAAGGCATGTGGTTCTGGTACGTCTCAGAGGTGGTTGCGCATGCCCAACAGGTGATTCTGGACTGTCCGCCACATGGTTCTGGCACGTCTGAGAGGTGGTTCCGGCATGCCCGGCAGGTCATCCCAGAGAGTCCTCCAAGTGGTTCTGGCATAACACGCAGGTGATTTTGGCGTGTCTGGAAGGTTGTTCCGTTGTGCTTGGCAGGTGGTTCAGGCTTGGCCGGCAGGTGGTTCCAGACTGTCCAGGACGTGTTTCCAGCTTCTCCGGCAGGTGGTTCTGGTACGTCTGAGAGGTGGTTCCGCCATGGCTGGCAGGTGATTCCGGACCATCCCCCAGGTGGTTCTGGCATAGCCAGCAGTTGATATTGGCCTGTCCGGCAGGTGGTTCCAGCGAGTCGAACAGGTGGCTCCGGCGTTCTTGGCAGGTGGTTCCGGTCTGTCCGGTAGGTGATTCCGGCGTGTCCGGCACGTGCTTCCGGCACGTCTGAGAGGTGGTTCCGGCATGCGCGACAGGTGGTTTCGGAGTGTCCGCCAGGTGGTTCTGGCGTACCCGGCAGGTGATTTTGGCGTGTCCGGCAGGTGTTTCTGGCGAGTCGAGCAGGTGGCTCCGGCATGCTCGGCAGGTGCTTCCGGCGTCTCTGGCACGTGGTTCTGGTGTGTCTGAGAGCTGGTTCCGGCATGTCCGGCAGATGATTCCGGAGTGTCCGCCAAGTGGTTCTGGCATACCCGGCTGGTGATTTGGGCATGTCAGGTAGGTGGTTCTGGCGAGTCGAGCAGGTGGCTCCGGCGTGCTCGGCAGGTTGTTCAGACGGGTCTGGCAGGTGTTTTCCGTCTGTTCGGGGTGTGGTGCCAGCATCTCATGCACATGGTTCTGGCACGTCTGAGATGTGGTTCCGGACGGCCCGACAGGTGTTTCCACAGTGTCCGCAAAGTGGTACTGGCGTAGTTGGCAGGTGATTTTGGCATGCCCGGCAGGTGGTTCCAGCAAGCCCGGCAGGTGATTCCGAAGTGTTCCCCAACTGGTTAGGGCGTAGCCGGCAGGTGATTTCTGCGTGTCCGGCAGGTGTTTCTGGCGAGTCGAGCAGGTGGTTCCGGCGTGCTCGGCTGGTGCTTCCGGGGTCATTGGCACGGGGTTCTGGCATGTCGGAGAGGTGGTTCCTGCATGCCCGGCAAGTGATTCCGGAGTGTTCGCCAAGTGGTTCTGGCATACCCACCAGGTGATTTTGGCGTGTCAGGGAGGTGGTACCGGTGAGTCGAGCAGGTGGTTCCGGCGTGCTCAGCAGGTGGCTCAGGCGGTTCTGGCAGGTGGTATCCGTCTGTTCGGGGTGTGGTTCCAGCATCTCATGAACACGTTTCTGGCACGTCTGAGATGTGGTTCCAGCCGGCCCGACAGGTGTATCCGCAGTGTCCGCCAAGCGGTTCTGGCGTAGTTGGCAGGTGATTTTGGCATGACTGGCAGGTGGTTCCAGCAAGCCTGGCAGGTGATTCCAAAGTGTTCACCAACTGGTTGTGGCGTAGCCGGCAGGTGATTTTTGCGTGATCGGCAGGTGGTTCTGGCGAGTCGAGCAGGTGGTTCCGGCGTGCTCGGCTGGTGCTTCCGGGGTCATTGGCACGGGGTTCTGGCATGTCTGAGAGGTGGTTCCTGCATGCCCGGCAAGTGATTCCGGAGTGTTCGCCAAGTGGTTCTGGCATAGTCGGCAGGTGATTTTGGCATGTCCGGCAGGTGGTTCAGGCGAGTTGAGCAGGTGGTTCCAACGTGCTTGGCAGGTGCTTCCGGCGTCTCCGGCACGTGTTTCTGGCACATCTGACAGGTGGTTCCGGCATGCCCGAAAGGTGATTCCGGTCTGTTCGGTAGGTGGTTCCAGCCTGCACGACATGTGGTTCTGGTACGTCTCAGAGGTGGTTGCGCATGCCCAACAGGTGATTCTGGACTGTCCGCCAAATGGTTCTGGCACGTCTGAGAGGTGGTTCCGGCATGCCCGGCAGGTCATCCCAGAGAGTCCTCCAAGTGGTTCTGGCATAACACGCAGGTGATTTTGGCGTGTCTGGAAGGTTGTTCCGTTGTGCTTGGCAGGTGGTTCAGGCTTGGCCGGCAGGTGGTTCCAGACTGTCCAGGACGTGTTTCCAGCTTCTCCGGCAGGTGGTTCTGGTACGTCTGAGAGGTGGTTCCGCCATGGCTGGCAGGTGATTCCGGACCATCCCCCAGGTGGTTCTGGCATAGCCAGCAGTTGATATTGGCCTGTCCGGCAGGTGGTTCCAGCGAGTCGAACAGGTGGCTCCGGCGTTCATGGCAGGTGGTTCCGGTCTGTCCGGTAGGTGATTCCGGCGTGTCCGGCACGTGCTTCCGGCACGTCTGAGAGGTGGTTCCGGCATGCGCGACAGGTGATTTCGGAGTGTCCGCCAGGTGGTTCTGGCATACCCGGCAGGTGATTTTGGCGTGTCCGGCAGGTGTTTCTGGCGAGTCGAGCAGGTGGCTCCGGCATGCTCGGCAGGTGCTTCCGGCGTCTCCGGCACGTGGTTCTGGTGTGTCTGAGAGCTGGTTCCGGCATGTCCGGCAGATGATTCCGGAGTGTCCGCCAAGTGGTTCTGGCATACCCGGCTGGTGATTTGGGCATGTCAGGTAGGTGGTTCCGGCGAGTCGAGCAGGTGGCTCCGGCGTGCTCGGCAGGTTGTTCAGACGGGTCTGGCAGGTGTTTTCCGTCTGTTCGGGGTGTGGTTCCAGCATCTCATGCACATGGTTCTGGCACGTCTGAGATGTGGTTCCGGACGGCCCGACAGGTGTTTCCACAGTGTCCGCAAAGTGGTACTGGCGTAGTTGGCAGGTGATTTTGGCATGCCCGGCAGGTGGTTCCAGCAAGCCCGGCAGGTGATTCCGAAGTGTTCCCCAACTGGTTAGGGCGTAGCCGGCAGGTGATTTCTGCGTGTCCGGCAGGTGTTTCTGGCGAGTCGAGCAGGTGGCTCCGGCATGCTCGGCAGGTTCTTCCGGCGTCTCCGGCACTTGGTTCTGGAGTGTCTGAGAGCTGGTTCCGGCATGTCCGGCAGATGATTCCGGAGTGTCCGCCAAGTGGTTCTGGCATACCCACCAGGTGATTTTGGCGTGTCAGGGAGGTGGTACCGGTGAGTCGAGCAGGTGGTTCCGGCGTGCTCAGCAGGTGCTTCAGGCGGTTCTGGCAGGTGGTATCCGTCTGTTTGGGGTGTGGCTCCAGCATCTCATGAACACGTTTCTGGCACGTCTGAGATGTGGTTCCAGCCGGCCCGACAGGTGTTTCCGCAGTGTCCGCCAAGCGGTTCTGGCGTAGTTGGCAGGTGATTTTGGCATGACTGGCAGGTGGTTCCAGCAAGCCTGGCAGGTGATTCCAAAGTGTTCACCAACTGGTTGTGGCGTAGCCGGCAGGTGATTTTTGCGTGATCGGCAGGTGGTTCTGGCGAGTCGAGCAGGTGGTTCCGGCGTGCTCGGCTGGTGCTTCCGGGGTCATTGGCACGGGGTTCTGGCATGTCTGAGAGGTGGTTCCTGCATGCCCGGCAAGTGATTCCGGAGTGTTCGCCAAGTGGTTCTGGCATAGTCGGCAGGTGATTTTGGCATGTCCGGCAGGTGGTTCAGGCGAGTTGAGCAGGTGGTTCCAACGTGCTTGGCAGGTGCTTCCGGCGTCTCCGGCACGTGTTTCTGGCACATCTGACAGGTGGTTCCGGCATGCCCGAAAGGTGATTCCGGTCTGTCCGGTAGGTGGTTCCAGCCTGCAAGGCATGTGGTTCTGGTACGTCTCAGAGGTGGTTGCGCATGCCCAACAGGTGATTCTGGACTGTCCGCCACATGGTTCTGGCACGTCTGAGAGGTGGTTCCGGCATGCCCGGCAGGTCATCCCAGAGAGTCCTCCAAGTGGTTCTGGCATAACACGCAGGTGATTTTGGCGTGTCTGGCAGGTTGTTCCGTTGTGCTTGGCAGGTGGTTCAGGCTTGGCCGGCAGGTGGTTCCAGACTGTCCAGGACGTGTTTCCAGCTTCTCCGGCAGGTGGTTCTGGTACGTCTGAGAGGTGGTTCCGCCATGGCGGGCAGGTGATTCCGGACCGTTCCCCAGGTGGTTGTGGCATAGCCAGCAGTTGATATTGGCCTGTCCGGCAGGTGGTTCTAGCGAGTCGAACAGGTGGCTCCGGCGTGCTCGGCAGGTGGTTCCGGTCTGTCCGGTAGGTGATTCCGGCGTGTCCGGCAGGTGGTTCAGGCGAGTTGAGCAGGTGGTTGCGACGTGCTCGGCAGGTGCTTCCGGCGTCTCCGGCACGTGTTTCTGGCACATCTGACTGGTGGTTCCGGCATGCCCAAAAGTTGATTCCGGTCTGTCCGGTAGGTGGTTCCGGCGTGCACGGCACGTGGTTCTGGTACGTGTCAGAGGTGGTTGCGTATGCCCAACAGGTGATTCCGGACTGTCCGCCACGTGCTTCTGGCACGTCTGAGAGGTGGTTCCAACATGCCCGGCAGGTCATTTCGGAGAGTCGTCCAAGTGGTTCTGGCGTAGCCCGCAGGTGATTTTGGCGTGTCCGGCAGGTGGTTCCGCCGTGCTCGGCAGGTGGTTCCGGCATGGCCGTCACGTGGTTCCAGTCTGTCCAGAACGTGTTTCCAGCTTCTCCGGCAGGTGGTTCTGGTACGTCTGAGAGGTGGTTCCTCCATGGCTGGCAGGTGATCCTGGACCGTCCCCCAGTTGGTTCTGGCATAGCCAGAAGTTGATATTGGCCTGTCCGGCAGGTGGTTCCAGCGAGTCGAACAGGTGGCTCCGGCGTTCTTGGCAGGTGGTTCCGGTGTGTCCGGTAGGTGTTTCCGGCGTGTCTGGCACGTGCTTCCAGCACGTCGGAGAGGTGGTTCCGGCATGCGCGGCAGGTGATTCCGAAGTGTTCCCCAACTGGTTAGGGCGTAGCCGGCAGGTGATTTCTGCGTGTCCGGCAGGTGTTTCTGGCGAGTCGAGCAGGTGGCTCCGGCATGCTCGGCAGGTTCTTCCGGCGTCTCCGGCACTTGGTTCTGGAGTGTCTGAGAGCTGGTTCCGGCATGTCCGGCAGATGATTCCGGAGTGTCCGCCAAGTGGTTCTGGCATACCCACCAGGTGATTTTGGCGTGTCAGGGAGGTGGTACCGGTGAGTCGAGCAGGTGGTTCCGGCGTGCTCAGCAGGTGGTTCAGGCGGTTCTGGCAGGTGGTATCCGTCTGTTCGGGGTGTGGTTCCAGCATCTCATGAACACGTTTCTGGCACGTCTGAGATGCGGTTCCAGCCGGCCCGACAGGTGTTTCCGCAGTGTCCGCCAAGCGGTTCTGGCGTAGTTGGCAGGTGATTTTGGCATGACTGGCAGGTGGTTCCAGCAAGCCTGGCAGGTGATTCCAAAGTGTTCACCAACTGGTTGTGGCGTAGCCGGCAGGTGATTTTTGCGTGATCGGCAGGTGGTTCTGGCGAGTCGAGCAGGTGGTTCCGGCGTGCTCGGCTGGTGCTTCCGGGGTCATTGGCACGGGGTTCTGGCATGTCTGAGAGGTGGTTCCTGCATGCCCGGCAAGTGATTCCGGAGTGTTCGCCAAGTGGTTCTGGCATAGTCGGCAGGTGATTTTGGCATGTCCGGCAGGTGGTTCAGGCGAGTTGAGCAGGTGGTTCCAACGTGCTTGGCAGGTGCTTCCGGCGTCTCCGGCACGTGTTTCTGGCACATCTGACAGGTGGTTCCGGCATGCCCGAAAGGTGATTCCGGTCTGTCCGGTAGGTGGTTCCAGCCTGCACGGCATGTGGTTCTGGTACGTCTCAGAGGTGGCTGCGCATGCCCAACAGGTGATTCCGGACTGTCCGCCACATGGTTCTGGCACGTCTGAGAGGTGGTTCCGGCATGCCCGGCGGGTCATCCCGGAGAGTCCTCCAAGTGGTTCTGGCATAACACGCAGGTGATTTTGGCGTGTCTGGCAGGTTGTTCCGTTGTGCTTGGCAGGTGGTTCAGGCTTGGCCGGCAGGTGGTTCCAAACTGTCCAGGACGTGTTTCCAGCTTCTCCGGCAGGTGGTTCTGTTACGTCTGAGAGGTGGATCCGCCATGGCTGGCAGGTGCTTCCGGACCATCCCCCAGGTGGTTCTGGCATAGCCAGCAGTTGATATTGGCCTGTCCGGCAGGTGGTTCCAGCGAGTCGAGCAGGTGGCTCCGGCGTGCTCGGTAGGTGGTTCCGGTCTGTCCGGTAGGTGATTCCGGCGTGTCCGGCACGTGCTTCCGGCACGTCTGAGAGGTGGTTCCGGCATGCGCGACAGGTGGTTTCGGAGTGTCCGCCAGGTGGTTCTGGCGTACCCGGCAGGTGATTTTGGCGTGTCCATCAGGTGTTTCTGGCGAGTCGAGCAGGTGGTTCCGGCATGCTCGGCAGGTTCTTCCGGCGTCTCCGGCACGTGGTTCTGGTGTGTCTGAGAGCTGGTTCCCGCATGTCCGGCAGATGATTCCGGAGTGTCCGCCAAGTGGTTCTGGCATACCCGGCTGGTGATTTGGGCATGTCAGGTAGGTGGTTCCGGCGAGTCGAGCAGGTGGCTCCGGCGTGCTCGGCAGGTTGTTCAGACGGGTCTGGCAGGTGTTTTCCGTCTGTTCGGGGTGTGGTTCCAGCATCTCATGCACATGGTTCTGGCACGTCTGAGATGTGCTTCCGGCCGGCCCGACAGGTGTTTCCACAGTGTCCGCCAAGTGGTACTGGCGTAGTTGGCAGGTGATTTTGGCATGATGGGCAGGTAGTTCCAGCAAGCCCGGCAGGTGATTCCGAAGTGTTCCCAAACTGGTTGTGGCGTAGCCGGCAGGTGATTTTTGCGTGTCCGGCAGGTGGTTCTGGCGAGTCGAGCAGGTGGTTCCGGCGTGCTCGGCAGGTGCTTCCGGGGTCATTGGCACGTGGTTCTGGCATATCTGAGAGGTGGTTCCGGCATGCCCGGCAGGTGATTCCGGAGTGTTCGCCAAGTGTTTCCGGCGTAGCCGGCAGGTGATTTTGCATGTCCAGCGGTCGTTCCTGCGGGTCGAGCCGGTGGTTCCGGCGTGTCCGGCAGGTTGTTCCGGTCTGTCCGGCAGGTGGTTCTGTGGTGTCCGGCACCAGGTTCAGTCTGAGAGGCTGTGCCGGCATGCCCCTCACGTGATTCCGGCTTGTCCCCGAAGTGGTGCTGGTGTAGCGGGCAGGTGATTTTGGCGTGTCCGGCAGGTGGTTCAGGCGAGTTGAGCAGGTGGTTGCGACGTGCTCGGCAGGTGCTTCCGGCGTCTCCGGCACGTGTTTCTGGCACATCTGACTGGTGGTTCCGGCGTGCCCAAAATTTGATTCCGTCCTGTCCGGTAGGTGGTTCCGGCGTGCACGGCACGTGGTTCTGGTACGTGTCAGAGGTGGTTGCGTATGCCCAACAGGTGATTCTGGACAATCCCCCACGTGCTTCTGGCACGTCTGAGAGGTGGTTCCAACATGCCCGGCAGGTCATTTCGGAGAGTCGTCCAAGTGGTTCTGGCGTAGCCCGCAGGTGATTTTGGCGTGTCCGGCAGGTGGTTCCGCCGTGCTCGGCAGGTGGTTCAGGCATGGTCGTCACGTGGTTCCAGTCTGTCCAGGACGTGTTTCCAGCTTCTCCGGCAGGTGGTTCTGGTACGTCTGAGAGGTGGTTCCGCCATGGCTGGCAGGTGATCCCGGACTGCCCCTCAGGTGGTTCTGGCATAGCCAGCAGTTGATATTGGCCTGTCCGGCAGGTGGTTCCAGCGAGTCGAACAGGTGGCTCCGGCGTGCTCGGCAGGTGCTTCCGGGCTCATTGGCACGTGGTTCTGGCATATCTGAGAGGTGGTTCCGGCATGCCCTGCAGGTGATTGCGGAGTGTTCGCCAAGTGTTTCCGGCGTAGCCGGCAGGTGATTTTGCATGTCCAGCGGTCGTTCCGGCGGGTCGAACCGGTGGTTCCGGCGTGTCCGGCAGGTGGTTCCGGTGTGTCCGGCAGGTGGTTCTGTGGTGTCCGGCACGAGGTTCAGTCTGAGAGGCTGTGCCGGCGTGCCCCTCACGTGATTCCGGCTTGTCCCCGAAGTGGTGCTGGTGTAGCGGGCAGGTGATTTTGGCGTCTCCGGCAGGTGGTTCCAGCGAGTCGAACAGGTGGCTCCGGCGTTCTTGGCAGGTGGTTCCTGTCTGTCCGGTAGGTGTTTCCGGCGTGTCCGGCACGTGTTTCCGGCACGTCTGAGTGGTGGTTCCGGCATGCGCGGCAGGTGATTCCGTAGTGTCCGCCAGGTGGTTCTGGCATACCCGGCAGGTGATTTTGGCGTTTCCGGCAGGTGTTTCTGGCGAGTCGAGCAGGTGGCTCCGGCATGCTCGGCAGGTGCTTCCGGCGTCTCCGGCACTTGGTTCTCGTGTGTCTGAGAGCCGGTTCCGGCATGTCCGGCAGATGATTCCGGAGTGTCCGCCAAGTGGTTCTGGCATACCCGGCTGGTGATTTGGGCATGTCAGGTAGGTGGTTCCGGCGAGTCGAGCAGGTGGCTCCAGCGTGCTCGGCAGGTTGTTCAGACGGGTCTGGCAGGTGTTTTCCGTCTCTTCGGGGTGTGGTTCCAGCATCTCATGCACATGGTTCTGGCACGTCTGAGATGTGGTTCCGGCCGGCCCGACAGGTGTTTCCACAGTGTCCGCCAAGTGGTACTGGCTTAGTTGGCAGGTGATTTTGGCATGACCGGCAGGTGGTTCCAGCAAGCCCGGCAGGTGATTCCGAAGTGTTCCCCAACTGGTTGTGGTGGAGCCGGCAGGCGATTTCTGCGTGTCCGGCAGGTGGTTCTGGCGAGTCGAGCAGGTGGCTCTGGCGTGCTCGGCAGGTGCTTCCGGGGTCGTTGGCACGTGGTTCTGGCATATCTGAGCGGTGGTTCCGGCATGCCCGGCAGGTGATTCCGGAGTGTTCGCCAAGTGGTTCTGGCATACCCAGCAGGTGATTTTGGTGTGTCAGGGAGGTGGTACCGGTGAGTCGAGCAGGTCGTTCCGGCGTTCTCAGCATGTGCTTCAGGCGGTTCTGGCAGGTGGTATTCGTCTGTTCGGGGTGTGGTTCCAGCATCTCATGAACACGTTTCTGGCACGTCTGAGATGCGGTTCCAGCCGGCCCGACAGGTGTTTCCGCAGTGTCCGCCAAGCGGTTCGGGCGTAGTTGGCAGGTGATTTTGGCATGACTGGCAGGTGGTTCCAGCAAGCCTGGCAGGTGATTCCAAAGTGTTCACCAACTGGTTGTGGCGTAGCCGGCAGGTGATTTTTGCGTGATCGGCAGGTGGTTCTGGCGAGTCGAGCAGGTGGTTCCGGTCTGTCCGGAAGGTGGTTCTGTGGTGTCCGGCACGAGGTTCAGTCTGAGAGGCTGTGCCGGCATGCCCCTCACGTGATTCCGGCTTGTCCCCGAAGTGGTGCTGGTGTAGCGGGCAGGTGATTTTGACGTGTCCGGCAGGTGGTTCAGGCGAGTTGAGCAGGTGGTTGCGACGTGCTCGGCAGGTGCTTCCGGCGTCTCCGGCACGTCATTCTGGCACATCTGACTGGTGGTTCTGGCATGCCCAAAAGTTGATTCCGGTCTGCCCGGTAGGCGGTTCCAGCCTGCACGGCATGTGGTTCTGGTACGTCTCAGGGGTGGTTGCGCATGCCCAACAGGTGATTCCGGACTGTCTGCCACATGGTTCTGGCACGTCTGAGAGGTGGTTCCGGCATGCCCGGCAGGTCATCCCAGAGAGTCCTCCAAGTGGTTCTGGCATAACACGCAGGTGATTTTGGCGTGTCTGGCAGGTTGTTCCGTTGTGCTTGGCAGGTGGTTCAGGCTTGGCCGGCAGGTGGTTCCAGACTGTCCAGGACGTGTTTCCAGCTTCTCCGGCAGGTGGTTCTGGTACGTCTGAGAGGTGGTTCCGCCATGGCTGGCAGGTGATTCTGGACCGTTCCCCAGGTGGTTCTGGCATAGCCAGCAGTTGATATTGGCCTGTCCGGCAGGTGGTTCCAGCGAGTCGAACAGGTGTATCCGGCGTGCTCGGCAGGTGGTTCCGGTCTGTCCGGTAGGTGATTCCGGCGTGTCCGGCACGCGCTTCCGGCACGTCTGAGAGGTGGTTCCGGCATGCGTGACAGGTGATTTGGGAGTGTCCGACAGGTGGTTCTGGCGTACCCGGCAGGTGATTTTGGCGTGTCCGGCAGGTGTTTCTGGCGAGTCGAGCAGGTGGCTCCGGCATGCTCGGCAGGTGTTTCCGGCGTCTCCGGCACGTGGTTCTGGTGTGTCTGAGAGCTGGTTCCGGCATGTCCGGCAGATGATTCCGGAGTGTCCGCCAAGTGGTTCTGGCATACCCGGCTGGTGATTTGGGCATGTCAGGTAGGTGGTTCCGGCGAGTCGAGCAGGTGGCTCCGGCGTGCTCGGCAGGTTGTTCAGACGGGTCTGGCAGGTGTTTTCCGTCTGTTCGGGGTGTGGTTCCAGCATCTCATGCACATGGTTCTGGCACGTCTGAGATGTGGTTCCGGCCGGCCCGACAGGTGTTTCCACAGTGTCCGCCAAGTGGTACTGGCGTAGTTGGCAGGTGATTTTGGCATGACCGGCAGGTGGTTCCAGCAAGCCCGGCAGGTGATTCCTAAGTGTTCCCCAACTGGTTGTGGCGTAGCCGACAGGTGCTTCCGGCGTCTCCGGCACGTGTTTCTGGCACATCTGACTGGTGGTTCCGGCATGCCCAAAAGTTCATTCCGGTCTGTCCGGTAGGTGGTTCCGACGTGCACGGCACGTGGTTCTGGTACGTGTCAGAGGTGGTTGCGTATGCCCAACAGGTGATTCCGGACTGTCCGACACGTGCTTCTGGCACGTCTGAGAGGTGGTTCCAACATGCCCGGCAGGTCATTTCGGAGAGTCGTCCAAGTGGTTCTGGCGTAGCCCGCAGGTGATTTTGGCGTGTCCGGCAGGTGGTTCCGCCGTGCTCGGCAGGTGGTTCCGGCATGGCAGTCACGTGGTTCCAGTCTGTCCAGGACGTGTTTCCAGCTTCTCCGGCAGGTGGTTCTGGTACGTCTGAGAGGTGGTTCCTCCATGGCTGGCAGGTGATCCCGGACCGTCCCCCAGTTGGTTCTGGCATAGCCAGAAGTTGATATTGGCCTGTCCGGCAGGTGGTTCCAGCGAGTCGAACAGGTGGCTCCGGCGTTCTTGGCAGGTGGTTCCGGTCTGTCCGGTAGGTGTTTCCGGCGTGTCTGGCACGTGCTTCCGGCACGTCTGAGAGGTGGTTCCGGCATGCGCGGCAGGTGATTCCGTAGTGTCCGCCAGGTGGTTCTGGCATACCCGACAGGTGATTTTGGCGAGTCCGGCAGGTGTTTCTGGCGAGTCGAGCAGGTGGCTCCGGCATGCTCGGCAGGTGCTTCCGGCGTCTCCGGCACGTGGTTCTGGTGTGTCTGAGAGCTGTTTCCGGCATGTCCGGCAGATGATTCCGGAGTTTCCGCCAAGTGGTTCTGGCATACCGGGCTGGTGATTTGGGCATGTCAGGGAGGTGGTACCGGTGAGTCGAGCAGGTGGTTCCGGCGTGCTCAGCAGGTGGTTCAGGCGGTTCTGGCAGGTGGTATCCGTCTGTTCGGGGTGTGGTTCCAGCATCTCATGAACACGTTTCTGGCACGTCTGAGATGCGGTTCCAGCCGGCCCGACAGGTGTTTCCGCAGTGTCCGCCAAGCGGTTCTGGCGTAGTTGGCAGGTGATTTTGGCATGACTGGCAGGTGGTTCCAGCAAGCCTGGCAGGTGATTCCAAAGTGTTCACCAACTGGTTGTGGCGTAGCCGGCAGGTGATTTTTGCGTGATCGGCAGGTGGTTCTGGCGAGTCGAGCAGGTGGTTCCGGCGTGCTCGGCTGGTGCTTCCGGGGTCATTGGCACGGGGTTCTGGCATGTCTGAGAGGTGGTTCCTGCATGCCCGGCAAGTGATTCCGGAGTGTTCGCCAAGTGGTTCTGGCATAGTCGGCAGGTGATTTTGGCATGTCCGGCAGGTGGTTCAGGCGAGTTGAGCAGGTGGTTCCAACGTGCTTGGCAGGTGCTTCCGGCGTCTCCGGCACGTGTTTCTGGCACATCTGACAGGTGGTTCCGGCATGCCCGAAAGGTGATTCCGGTCTGTCCGGTAGGTGGTTCCAGCCTGCAAGGCATGTGGTTCTGGTACGTCTCAGAGGTGGTTGCGCATGCCCAACAGGTGATTCTGGACTGTCCGCCACATGGTTCTGGCACGTCTGAGAGGTGGTTCCGGCATGCCCGGCAGGTCATCCCAGAGAGTCCTCCAAGTGGTTCTGGCATAACACGCAGGTGATTTTGGCGTGTCTGGCAGGTTGTTCCGTTGTGCTTGGCAGGTGGTTCAGGCTTGGCCGGCAGGTGGTTCCAAACTGTCCAGGACGTGTTTCCAGCTTCTCCGGCAGGTGGTTCTGGTACGTCTGAGAGGTGGTTCCGCCATGGCGGGCAGGTGATTCCGGACCGTTCCCCAGGTGGTTCTGGCATAGCCAGCAGTTGATATTGGCCTGTCCGGCAGGTGGTTCTAGCGAGTCGAACAGGTGGCTCCGGCGTGCTCGGCAGGTGGTTCCGGTCTGTCCGGTAGGTGATTCCGGCGTGTCCGGCAGGTGGTTCAGGCGAGTTGAGCAGGTGGTTGCGACGTGCTCGGCAGGTGCTTCCGGCGTCTCCGGCACGTGTTTCTGGCACATCTGACTGGTGGTTCCGGCATGCCCAAAAGTTGATTCCGGTCTGTCCGGTAGGTGGTTCCGGCGTGCACGGCACGTGGTTCTGGTACGTGTCAGAGGTGGTTGCGTATGCCCAACAGGTGATTCCGGACTGTCCGCCACGTGCTTCTGGCACGTCTGAGAGGTGGTTCCAACATGCCCGGCAGGTCATTTCGGAGAGTCGTCCAAGTGGTTCTGGCGTAGCCCGCAGGTGATTTTGGCGTGTCCGGCAGGTGGTTCCGCCGTGCTCGGCATGTGGTTCCGGCAAGGCCGTCACGTGGTTCCAGTCTGGCCAGGACGTGTTTCCAGCTTCTCCGGCAGGTGGTTCTGGTACGTCTGAGAGGTGGTTCCGCCATGGCTGGCAGGTGATCCCGGACTGTCCCCCACGTGGTTCTGGCATAGCCAGAAGTTGATATTGGCCTGTCCGGCAGGTGGTTCCAGCGAGTCGAACAGGTGGCTCCGGCGTTCTTGGCAGGTGGTTCCGGTCTGTCCGGTAGGTGTTTCCGGCGTGTCTGGCACGTGCTTCCGGCACGTCGGAGAGGTGGTTAAGGCATGCACGGCAGGTGATTCCGTAGTGTCCGCCAGGTGGTTCTGGCATACCCGACAGGTGATTTTGGCGAGTCCGGCAGGTGTTTCTGGCGAGTCGAGCAGGTGGCTCCGGCATGCTCGGCAGGTTCTTCCGGCGTCTCCGGCACGTGGTTCTGGTGTGTCTGAGAGCTGTTTCCGGCATGTCCGGCAGATGATTCCGGAGTTTCCGCCAAGTGGTTCTGGCATACCGGGCTGCTGATTTGGGCATGTCAGGGAGGTGGTACCGGTGAGTCGAGCAGGTGGTTCTGGCGTGCTCAGCAGGTGGTTCAGGCGGTTCTGGCAGGTGGTATCCGTCTGTTCGGGGTGTGGCTCCAGCAACTCATGAACACGTTTCTGGCACGTCTGAGATGCGGTTCCAGCCGGCCCGACAGGTGTTTCCGCAGTGTCCGCCAAGCGGTTCTGGCGTAGTTGGCAGGTGATTTTGGCATGACTGGCAGGTGGTTCCAGCAAGCCTGGCAGGTGATTCCAAAGTGTTCACCAACTGGTTGTGGCGTAGCCGGCAGGTGATTTTTGCGTGATCGGCAGGTGGTTCTGGCGAGTCGAGCAGGTGGTTCCGGCGTGCTCGGCTGGTGCTTCCGGGGTCATTGGCACGGGGTTCTGGCATGTCTGAGAGGTGGTTCCTGCATGCCCGGCAAGTGATTCCGGAGTGTTCGCCAAGTGGTTCTGGCATAGTCGGCAGGTGATTTTGGCATGTCCGGCAGGTGGTTCAGGCGAGTTGAGCAGGTGGTTCCAACGTGCTTGGCAGGTGCTTCCGGCGTCTCCGGCACGTGTTTCTGGCACATCTGACAGGTGGTTCCGGCATGCCCGAAAGGTGATTCCGGTCTGTTCGGTAGGTGGTTCCAGCCTGCACGACATGTGGTTCTGGTACGTCTCAGAGGTGGTTGCGCATGCCCAACAGGTGATTCTGGACTGTCCGCCACATGGTTCTGGCACGTCTGAGAGGTGGTTCCGGCATGCCCGGCAGGTCATCCCAGAGAGTCCTCCAAGTGGTTCTGGCATAACACGCAGGTGATTTTGGCGTGTCTGGCAGGTTGTTCCGTTGTGCTTGGCAGGTGGTTCAGGCTTGGCCGGCAGGTGGTTCCAGACTGTCCAGGACGTGTTTCCAGCTTCTCCGGCAGGTGGTTCTGGTACGTCTGAGAGGTGGTTCCGCCATGGCTGGCAGGTGATTCCGGACCATCCCCCAGGTGGTTCTGGCATAGCCAGCAGTTGATATTGGCCTGTCCGGCAGGTGGTTCCAGCGAGTCGAACAGGTGGCTCCGGCGTTCTTGGCAGGTGGTTCCGGTCTGTCCGGTAGGTGATTCCGGCGTGTCCGGCACGTGCTTCCGGCACGTCTGAGAGGTGGTTCCGGCATGCGCGACAGGTGGTTTCGGAGTGTCCGCCAGGTGGTTCTGGCGTACCCGGCAGGTGATTTTGGCGTGTCCGGCAGGTGTTTCTGGCGAGTCGAGCAGGTGGCTCCGGCATGCTCGGCAGGTGCTTCCGGCGTCTCTGGCACGTGGTTCTGGTGTGTCTGAGAGCTGGTTCCGGCATGTCCGGCAGATGATTCCGGAGTGTCCGCCAAGTGGTTCTGGCATACCCGGCTGGTGATTTGGGCATGTCAGGTAGGTGGTTCCGGCGAGTCGAGCAGGTGGCTCCGGCGTGCTCGGCAGGTTGTTCAGACGGGTCTGGCAGGTGTTTTCCGTCTGTTCGGGGTGTGGTTCCAGCATCTCATGCACATGGTTCTGGCACGTCTGAGATGTGCTTCCGGACGGCCCGACAGGTGTTTCCACAGTGTCCGCAAAGTGGTACTGGCGTAGTTGGCAGGTGATTTTGGCATGCCCGGCAGGTGGTTCCAGCAAGCCCGGCAGGTGATTCCGAAGTGTTCCCCAACTGGTTAGGGCGTAGCCGGCAGGTGATTTCTGCGTGTCCGGCAGGTGTTTCTGGCGAGTCGAGCAGGTGGCTCCGGCATGCTCGGCAGGTTCTTCCGGCGTCTCCGGCACTTGGTTCTGGAGTGTCTGAGAGCTGGTTCCGGCATGTCCGGCAGATGATTCCGGAGTGTCCGCCAAGTGGTTCTGGCATACCCAGCAGGTGATTTTGGCGTGTCAGGGAGGTGGTACCGGTGAGTCGAGCAGGTGGTTCCGGCGTGCTCAGCAGGTGGTTCAGGCGGTTCTGGCAGGTGGTATCCGTCTGTTCGGGGTGTGGTTCCAGCATCTCATGAACACGTTTCTGGCACGTCTGAGATGTGGTTCCAGCCGGCCCGACAGGTGTTTCCGCAGTGTCCGCCAAGCGGTTCTGGTGTAGTTGGCAGGTGATTTTGGCATGACTGGCAGGTGGTTCCAGCAAGCCTGGCAGGTGATTCCAAAGTGTTCACCAACTGGTTGTGGCGTAGCCGGCAGGTGATTTTTGCGTGATCGGCAGGTGGTTCTGGCGAGTCGAGCAGGTGGTTCCGGCGTGCTCGGCTGGTGCTTCCGGGGTCATTGGCACGGGGTTCTGGCATGTCTGAGAGGTGGTTCCTGCATGCCCGGCAAGTGATTCCGGAGTGTTCGCCAAGTGGTTCTGGCATAGTCGGCAGGTGATTTTGGCATGTCCGGCAGGTGGTTCAGGCGAGTTGAGCAGGTGGTTCCAACGTGCTTGGCAGGTGCTTCCGGCGTCTCCGGCACGTGTTTCTGGCACATCTGACAGGTGGTTCCGGCATGCCCGAAAGGTGATTCCGGTCTGTCCGGTAGGTGGTTCCAGCCTGCACGGCATGTGGTTCTGGTACGTCTCAGAGGTGGCTGCGCATGCCCAACAGGTGATTCCGGACTGTCCGCCACATGGTTCTGGCACGTCTGAGAGGTGGTTCCGGCATGCCCGGCGGGTCATCCCGGAGAGTCCTCCAAGTGGTTCTGGCATAACACGCAGGTGATTTTGGCGTGTCTGGCAGGTTGTTCCGTTGTGCTCGGCAGGTGGTTCAGGCTTGGCCGGCAGGTGGTTCCAAACTGTCCAGGACGTGTTTCCAGCTTCTCCGGCAGGTGGTTCTGTTACGTCTGAGAGGTGGATCCGCCATGGCTGGCAGGTGATTCCGGACCATCCCCCAGGTGGTTCTGGCATAGCCAGCAGTTGATATTGGCCTGTCCGGCAGGTGGTTCCAGCGAGTCGAGCAGGTGGCTCCGGCGTGCTCGGTAGGTGGTTCCGGTCTGTCCGGTAGGTGATTCCGGCGTGTCTGGCACGTGCTTCCGGCACGTCTGAGAGGTGGTTCCGGCATGCGCGACAGGTGGTTTCGGAGTGTCCGCCAGGTGGTTCTGGCGTACCCGGCAGGTGATTTTGGCGTGTCCATCAGGTGTTTCTGGCGAGTCGAGCAGGTGGCTCCGGCATGCTCGGCAGGTTCTTCCGGCGTCTCCGGCACGTGGTTCTGGTGTGTCTGAGAGCTGGTTCCCGCATGTCCGGCAGATGATTCCGGAGTGTCCGCCAGGTGGTTCTGGCGTATCCAGCAGGTGATTTTGGCGTGTGCATCAGGTGTTTCTGGCGAGTCGAGCAGGTGGCTCCGGCGTGCTCGGCAGGTTGTTCAGACGGGTCTGGCAGGTGTTTTCCGTCTGTTCGGGGTGTGGTTCCAGCATCTCATGCACATGGTTCTGGCACGTCTGAGATGTGCTTCCGGCCGGCCCGACAGGTGTTTCCACAGTGTCCGCCAAGTGGTACTGGCGTAGTTGGCAGGTGATTTTGGCATGATGGGCAGGTAGTTCCAGCAAGCCCGGCAGGTGATTCCGAAGTGTTCCCAAACTGGTTGTGGCGTAGCCGGCAGGTGATTTTTGCGTGTCCGGCAGGTGGTTCTGGCGAGTCGAGCAGGTGGTTCCGGCGTGCTCGGCAGGTGCTTCCGGGGTCATTGGCACGTGGTTCTGGCATATCTGAGAGGTGGTTCCGGCATGCCCGGCAGGTGATTCCAGAGTGTTCGCCAAGTGTTTCCGGCGTAGCCGGCAGGTGATTTTGCATGTCCAGCGGTCGTTCCTGCGGGTCGAGCCGGTGGTTCCGGCGTGTCCGGCAGGTGGTTCCGGTCTGTCCGGCAGGTGGTTCTGTGGTGTCCGGCACGAGGTTCAGTCTGAGAGGCTGTGCCGGAATGCCCCTCACGTGATTCCGGCTTGTCCCCGAAGTGGTGCAGGTGTAGCGGGCAGGTGCTTCCGGCGTCTCCGGCACGTGTTTCTGGCACATCTGACTGGTGGTTCCGGCGTGCCCAAAAGTTGATTCCGGTCTGTCCGGTAGGTGGTTCCGGCGTGCACGGCACGTGGTTCTGGCACGTGTCAGAGGTGGTTGCGTATGCCGAACAGGTGATTCTGGACAATCCCCCACGTGCTTCTGGCACGTCTGAGAGGTGGTTCCAACATGCCCGGCAGGTAATTTCGGAGAGTCGGCCAAGTGGTTCTGGCATAGCCCGCAGGTAATTTTGGCGTGTCCGGCAGGTGGTTCCGCCGTGCTCGGCAGGTGGTTCAGGCATGGCCGTCACGTGGTTCCAGTCAGTCCAGGACGTGTTTCCAGCTTCTCCGGCAGGTGGTTCTGGTACGTCTGAGAGGTGGTTCCGCCATGGCTGGCAGGTGATCCCGGACTGTCCCCCAGGTGGTTCTGGCATAGCCAGCAGTTTATATTGGCCTGTCCGGCAGGTGGTTCCAGCGAGTCGAACAGGTGGCTCCGGCGTGCTCGGCAGGTGCTTCCGGGGTCATTGGCACGTGGTTCTGGCATATCTGAGAGGTGGTTCCGGCATGCCCTGCAGGTGATTCCGGAGTGTTCGCCAAGTGTTTCCGGCGTAGCCGGCAGGTGATTTTGCATGTCCAGCGGTCGTTCCGGCGGGTCGAACCGGTGGTTCCGGCGTGTCCGGCAGGTGGTTCCGGTGTGTCCGGCAGGTGGTTCTGTGGTGTCCGGCACGAGGTTCAGTCTGAGAGGCTGTGCCGGCGTGCCCCTCACGTGATTCCGGCTTGTCCCCGAAGTGGTGCTGGTGTAGCGGGCAGGTGATTATGGCGTCTCCGCCAGGTGGTTCCAGCGAGTCGAACAGGTGGCTCCGGCGTTCTTGGCAGGTGGTTCCGGTCTGTCCGGAAGGTGTTTCCGGCGTGTCCGGCACGTGTTTCCGGCACGTCTGAGAGGTGGTTCCGGCATGCGCGGCAGGTGATTCCGTAGTGTCCGCCAGGTGGTTCTGGCATACCCGGCAGGTGATTTTGGCGTTTCCGGCAGGTGTTTCTGGCGAGTCGAGCAGGTGGCTCCGGCATGCTCGGCAGGTGCTTCCGGCGTCTCCGGCACTTGGTTCTCGTGTGTCTGAGAGCCGGTTCCGGCATGTCCGGCAGATGATTCTGGAGTGTCCGCCAAGTGGTTCTGGCATACCCAGCAGGTGATTTTGGCGTGTCAGGGAGGTGGTACCGGTGAGTCGAGCAGGTGGTTCCGGCGTGCTCAGCAGGTGGCTCAGGCGGTTCTGGCAGGTGGTATCCGTCTGTTCGGGGTGTGGTTCCAGCATCTCATGAACACGTTTCTGGCACGTCTGAGATGTGGTTCCAGCCGGCCCGACAGGTGTTTCCGCAGTGTCCGCCAAGCGGTTCTGGCGTAGTTGGCAGGTGATTTTGGCATGACTGGCAGGTGGTTCCAGCAAGCCTGGCAGGTGATTCCAAAGTGTTCACCAACTGGTTGTGGCGTAGCCGGCAGGTGATTTTTGCGTGATCGGCAGGTGGTTCTGGCGAGTCGAGCAGGTGGTTCCGGCGTGCTCGGCTGGTGCTTCCGGGGTCATTGGCACGGGGTTCTGGCATGTCTGAGAGGTGGTTCCTGCATGCCCGGCAAGTGATTCCGGAGTGTTCGCCAAGTGGTTCTGGCATAGTCGGCAGGTGATTTTGGCATGTCTGGCAGGTGGTTCTTGCGAGTTGAGCAGGTGGTTCCAACGTGCTTGGCAGGTGCTTCCGGCGTCTCCGGCACGTGTTTCTGGCACATCTGACAGGTGGTTCCGGCATGCCCGAAAGGTGATTCCTGTCTGTCCGGTAGGTGGTTCCAGCCTGCACGGCATGTGGTTCTGGTACGTCTCAGAGGCGGTTGCGCTTGCCCAACAGGTGATTCCGGACTGTCTGCCACATGGTTCTGGCACGTCTGAGAGGTGGTTCCGGCATGCCCGGCAGGTCATCCCAGAGAGTCCTCCAAGTGGTTCTGGCATAACACGCAGGTGATTTTGGCGTGTCTGGCAGGTTGTTCCATTGTGCTTGGCAGGTGGTTCAGGCTTGGCCGGCAGGTGGTTCCAGACTGTCCAGGACGTGTTTCCAGCTTCTCCGGCAGGTGGTTCTGGTACGTCTGAGAGGTGGTTCCACCATGGCGGGCAGGTAATTCCGGACCGTTCCCCAGGTGGTTGTGGCATAGCCAGCAGTTGATATTGGCCTGTCCGGCAGGTGGTTCCAGCGAGTCGAACAGGTGGCTCCGGCGTGCTCGGCAGGTGGTTCCGGTCTGTCCGGTAGGTGATTCCGGCGTTTCCGGCACGTGCTTCCGCCACGTCTGAGAGGTGGTTCCGGCATGCGCGACAGGTGATTCCGGAGTGTCGGCCAGGTGGTTCTGGCCTACCCGGCAGGTGATTTTGGCGTGTCCGGCAGGTGTTTCTGGCGAGTCGAGCGGCTGGCTCCGGCATGCTCGGCAGGTGCTTCCGGCGTCTCCGGCACTTGGTTCTGGTGTGTCTGAGAGCTGGTTCCGGCATGTCCGGCAGATGATTCCGGAGTGTCCGCCAAGTGGTTCTGGCATACCCAGCAGGTGATTTTGGCGTGTCAGGGAGGTGGTACCGGTGAGTCGAGCAGGTGGTTCCGGCGTGCTCAGCAGGTGGTTCAGGCGGTTCTGGCAGGTGGTATCCATCTGTTCGGGGTGTGGTTCCAGCATCTCATGAACACGTTTCTGGCACGTCTGAGATGTGGTTCCAGCCGGCCCGACAGGTGTTTCCGCAGTGTCCGCCAAGCGGTTCTGGCGTAGTTGACAGGTGATTTTGGCATGACCGGCAGGTGGTTCCACAATGCCCGGCAGGTGATTCCGAAGTGTTCACCAACTGATTGTGGCGTAGCCGGCAGGTGATTTTTGCGTGATCGGCAGGTGGTTCTGGCGAGTCGAGCAGGTGGTTCCGGCGTGCTTGGCTGGTGCTTCCGGGGTCATTGGCACGGGGTTCTGGCATGTCGGAGAGGTGGTTCCTGCATGCCCGGCAAGTGATTCCGGAGTGTTCGCCAAGTGGTTCTGGCATAGTCGGCAGGTGATTTTGGCATGTCTGGCAGGTGGTTCAGGCGAGTCGAGCATGTGGTTCCGGCGTGCTCGGCTGGTGCTTCCGGCGTCTCCGGCACGTGTTTCTGGCACATCTGACAGCTGGTTCCGGCATGCCCGAAATGTGATTCTGGTCTGTCCGGTAGGTGGTTCCAGCCTGCACGGCATGTGGTTCTGGTACGTCTCAGAGGTGGTTGCGCATGCCCAACAGGTGATTCTGGACTGTCCGCCACATGGTTCTGGCACGTCTGAGAGGTGGTTCCGGCATGCCCGGCAGCTGATTCCGGAGTGTTCGCCAAGTGGTTCTGGAATAGTCGGCAGGTGATTTTGGCATGTCCGGCAGGTGGTTAAGGCGAGTTGAGCAGCTGGTTCCAACGTGCTTGGCAGGTGATTCCGGACTGTCCGCCACATGGTTCTGGCACGTCTGAGAGGTGGTTCCGGCATGCCCGGCAGGTCATCCCAGAGAGTCCTCCAAGTGGTTCTGGCTTAACACGCAGGTGATTTTGGCGTGTCTGGCAGGTTGTTCCGTTGTGCTTGGCAGGTGGTTCAGGCTTGGCCGGCAGGTGGTTCCAGACTGTCCAGGACGTGTTTCCAGCTTCTCCGGCAGGTGGTTCTGGTACATCTGAGAGGTGGTTCCGCCATGGCTGGCAGGCGATACCGGACCGTTCCCCAGGTGGTTCTGGCATAACCAGCAGTTGATATTGGCCTGTCCGGCAGGTGGTTCCAGCGAGTCGAACAGGTGGCTCCGGAGTGCTCGGCAGGCGGTTCCGGTCTGTCCGGTAGGTGATTCCGGCGTGTCCGGCACGTGCTTCCGGCACGTCTGAGAGGTGGTTCCGGCATGCGCGACAGGTGATTTCGGAGTGTCGGCCAGGTGGTTCTGGCCTACCCGGCAGGTGATTTTGGCGTGTCCGGCAGGTTTTTCTGGCGAGTCGAGCAGGCGGCTCCGGCATGCTCGGCAGGTGTTTCCGGCGTCTCTGACACGTGGTTCTGGTGTGTCTGAGAGCTGGGTCCGGCATGTCCGGCAGATGATTCCGGAGTGTCCGCCAAGTGGTTCTGGCATACCCGGCTGGTGATTTGGGCATGTCAGGTAGGTGGTTCCGGCGAGTCGAGCAGGTGGCTCCGGCGTGCTCGGCAGGTTGTTCAGACGGGTCTGGCAGGTGTTTTCCGTCTCTTCGGGGTGTGGTTCCAGCATCTCATGCACATGGTTCTGGCACGTCTGAGATGTGGTTCCGGCCGGCCCGACAGGTGTTTCCACAGTGTCCGCCAAGTGGTACTGGCTTAGTTGGCAGGTGATTTTGGCATGACCGGCAGGTGGTTCCAGCAAGCCCGGCAGGTGATTCCGAAGTGTTCCCCAACTGGTTGTGGCGTAGCCGGCAGGCGATTTCTGCGTGCCTGGCAGGTGGTTCTGGCGAGTCGAGCAGGTGGCTCTGGCGTGCTCGGCAGGTGCTTCCGGTGTCGTTGGCACGTGGTTCTGGCATATCTGAGCGGTGGTTCCGGCATGCCCGGCAGGTGATTCCGGAGTGTTTGCCAAGTGGTTCTGGCATACCCAGCAGGTGATTTTGGTGTGTCAGGGAGGTGGTACCGGTGAGTCGAGCAGGTCGTTCCGGCGTTCTCAGCAGGTGCTTCAGGCGGTTCTGGCAGGTGGTATCCGTCTGTTCGGGGTGTGGTTCCAGCATCTCATGAACACGTTTCTGGCACGTCTGAGATGTGGTTCCAGCCGGCCCGACAGGTGTTTCCGCAGTGTCCGCCAAGCGGTTCTGGCGTAGTTGGCAGGTGATTTTGGCATGACTGGCAGGTGGTTCCAGCAAGCCTGGCAGGTGATTCCAAAGTGTTCACCAACTGGTTGTGGCGTAGCCGGCAGGTGATTTTTGCGTGATCGGCAGGTGGTTCTGGCGAGTCGAGCAGGTGGTTCCGGTCTGTCCGGAAGGTGGTTCTGTGGTGTCCGGCACGAGGTTCAGTCTGAGAGGCTGTGCCGGCATGCCCCTCACGTGATTCCGGCTTGTCCCCGAAGTGGTGCTGGTGTAGCGGGCAGGTGATTTTGACGTGTCCGGCAGGTGGTTCAGGCGAGTTGAGCAGGTGGTTGCGAGGTGCTCGGCAGGTGCTTCCGGCGTCTCCGGCACGTGATTCTGGCACATCTGACTGGTGGTTCCGGCATGCCCAAAAGTTGATTCCGGTCTGCCCGGTAGGCGGTTCCAGCCTGCATGGCATGTGGTTCTGGTACGTCTCAGGGGTGGTTGCGCATGCCCAACAGGTGATTCCGGACTGTCTGCCACATGGTTCTGGCACGTCTGAGAGGTGGTTCCAGCATGCCCGGCAGGTCATCCCAGAGAGTCCTCCAAGTGGTTCTGGCATAACACGCAGGTGATTTTGGCGTGTCTGGCAGGTTGTTCCGTTGTGCTTGGCAGGTGGTTCAGGCTTGGCCGGCAGGTGGTTCCAGACTGTCCAGGACGTGTTTCCAGCTTCTCCGGCAGGTGGTTCTGGTACGTCTGAGAGGTGGTTCCGCCATGGCTGGCAGGTGATTCCGGACCGTTCCCCAGGTGGTTCTGGCATAGCCAGCAGTTGATATTGGCCTGTCCGGCAGGTGGTTCCAGAGAGTCGAACAGGTGGCTCCGGCGTGCTCGGCAGGTGGTTCCGGTCTGTCCGGTAGGTGATTCCGGCGTGTCCGGCACGTGCTTCCGGCACGTCTGAGAGGTGGTTCCGGCATGCGCGACAGGTGATTCCGGAGTGTCGGCCAGGTGGTTCTGGCGTACCTGGCAGGTGATTTTGGCGTGTCTGGCAGGTGTTTCTGGCGAGTCGAGCAGGTGGCTCCGGCATGCTCGGCAGGTGCTTCCGGCGTCTCCGGCACTTGGTTCTGGTGTGTCTGAGAGCTGGTTCCGGCATGTCTGGCAGATGATTCCGGAGTGTCCGCCAAGTGGTTCTGGCATACCCAGCAGGTGATTTTGGCGTGTCAGGGAGGTGGTACCGGTGAGTCGAGCAGGTTGTTCCGGCGTGCTCAGCAGGTGGTTCAGGCGGTTCTGGCAGGTGGTATCCGTCTGTTCGGGGTGTGGTTCCAGCATCTCATGAACACGTTTCTGCCACGTCTGAGATGTGGTTCCGGCCGGCGCGACAGGTGTTTCCACAGTGTCCGCCAAGTGGTACTGGTGTAGTTGGCAGGTGATTTTGCCATGCCCGGCAGGTGGTTCCAGGAAGCCCGGCAGGTGATTACGAAGTGTTCCCCAACTGGTTGTGGCGTAGCCGGAAGGTGATTTCTGCGTGTCCGGCAGGTGGTTCTGGCGAGTCGAGCAGGTGGTTCCGGCATGCTCGGCAGGTGCTTCCGGGGTCATTGGCACGTGGTTCTGGCATATCTGAGACGTGGTTACGGCATGCCCGGCAGGTGATTCCGGAGTGTTCGCCAAGTGTTTCCGGCGTAGCCGGCAGGTGAGTTTGCATGTCCAGCGGTCGTTCCTGCGGGTCGAGCCCGTGGTTCCAGCGTGTCCGGCAGGTGGTTCTGGTCTGTCCGGCAGGTGGTTCTGTGGTGTCCGGCACGAGGTTCAGTCTGAGAGGCTGTGCCGGCATGCCCCTCACGTGATTCCGGCTAGTCCCCGAAGTGGTGCTGGTGTTGCGGGCATGTGATTTTGGCGTGTCCGGCAGGTGGTTCAGGCGAGTTGAGCAGGTGGTTGCGACGTAATCGGCAGGTGCTTCCGGCGTCTCCGGCACGTGTTTCTGGCACATCTGACTGGTGGTTCCGGCATGCCCAAAAGTTGATTCCGGTCTGTCCGGTAGGTGGTTCCGACGTGCACGGCACGTGGTTCTGGTACGTGTCAGAGGTGGTTGCGTATGCCCAACAGGTGATTCCGGACTGTCCGCCACGTGCTTCTGGCACGTCTGAGAGGTGGTTCCAACATGCCCGGCAGGTCATTTCGGAGAGTCGTCCAAGTGGTTCTGGCGTAGCCCGCAGGTGATTTTGGCATGTCCGGCAGGTGGTTCCGCCGTGCTCGGCAGGTGTTTCCGGCATGGCAGTCACGTGGTTCCAGTCTGTCCAGGACGTGTTTCCAGCTTCTCCGGCAGGTGGTTCTGATACGTCTGAGAGGTGGTTCCTCCATGGCTGGCAGGTGATCCCGGACCGTCCCCCAGTTGGTTCTGGCATAGCCAGAAGTTGATATTGGCCTGTCCGGCAGGTGGTTCCAGCGAGTCGAACAGGTGGCTCCGGCGTTCTTGGCAGGTGGTTCCGGTCTGTCCGGTAGGTGTTTCCGGCGTGTCTGGCACGTGCTTCCGGCACGTCTGAGAGGTGGTTCCGGCATGCGCGGCAGGTGATTCCGTAGTGTCCGCCAGGTGGTTCTGGCATACCCGACAGGTGATTTTGGCGAGTCCGGCAGGTGTTTCTGGCGAGTCGAGCAGGTGGCTCCGGCATGCTCGGCAGGTGCTTCCGGCGTCTCCCGCATGTGGTTCTGGTGTGTCTGAGAGCTGTTTCCGGCATGTCCGGCAGATGATTCCGGAGTTTCCACCAAGTGGTTCTGGCATACCGGGCTGGTGATTTGGGCATGTCAGGGAGGTGGTACCGGTGAGTCGAGCAGGTGGTTCCGGCGTGCTCAGCAGGTGGTTCAGGCGGTTCTGGCAGGTGGTATCCGTCTGTTCGGGGTGTGGTTCCAGCATCTCATGAACACGTTTCTGGCACGTCTGAGATGCGGTTCCAGCCGGCCCGACAGGTGTTTCCGCAGTGTCCGCCAAGCGGTTCTGGCGTAGTTGGCAGGTGATTTTGGCATGACTGGCAGGTGGTTCCAGCAAGCCTGGCAGGTGATTCCAAAGTGTTCACCAACTGGTTGTGGCGTAGCCGGCAGGTGATTTTTGCGTGATCGGCAGGTGGTTCTGGCGAGTCGAGCAGGTGGTTCCGGCGTGCTCGGCTGGTGCTTCCGGGGTCATTGGCACGGGGTTCTGGCATGTCTGAGAGGTGGTTCCTGCATGCCCGGCAAGTGATTCCGGAGTGTTCGCCAAGTGGTTCTGGCATAGTCGGCAGGTGATTTTGGCATGTCCGGCAGGTGGTTCAGGCGAGTTGAGCAGGTGGTTCCAACGTGCTTGGCAGGTGCTTCCGGCGTCTCCGGCACGTGTTTCTGGCACATCTGACAGGTGGTTCCGGCATGCCCGAAAGGTGATTCCGGTCTGTCCGGTAGGTGGTTCCAGCCTGCAAGGCATGTGGTTCTGGTACGTCTCAGAGGTGGTTGCGCATGCCCAACAGGTGATTCTGGACTGTCCGCCTAATGGTTCTGGCACGTCTGAGAGGTGGTTCCGGCATGCCCGGCAGGTCATCCCAGAGAGTCCTCCAAGTGGTTCTGGCATAACACGCAGGTGATTTTGGCGTGTCTGGCAGGTTGTTCCGTTGTGCTTGGCAGGTGGTTCAGGCTTGGCCGGCAGGTGGTTCCAGACTGTCCAGGACGTGTTTCCAGCTTCTCCGGCAGGTGGTTCTGGTACGTCTGAGAGGTGGTTCCGCCATGGCGGGCAGGTGATTCCGGACCGTTCCCCAGGTGGTTGTGGCATAGCCAGCAGTTGATATTGGCCTGTCCGGCAGGTGGTTCTAGCGAGTCGAACAGGTGGCTCCGGCGTGCTCGGCAGGTGGTTCCGGTCTGTCCGGTAGGTGATTCCGGCGTGTCCGGCAGGTGGTTCAGGCGAGTTGAGCTGGTGGTTGCGACGTGCTCGGCAGGTGCTTCCGGCGTCTCCGGCACGTGTTTCTGGCACATCTGACTGGTGGTTCCGGCATGCCCAAAAGTTGATTCCGGTCTGTCCGGTAGGTGGTTCCGGCGTGCACGGCACGTGGTTCTGGTACGTGTCAGAGGTGGTTGCGTATGCCCAACAGGTGATTCCGGACTGTCCGCCACGTGCTTCTGGCACGTCTGAGATGTGGTTCCAACATGCCCGGCAGGTCATTTCGGAGAGTCGTCCAAGTGGTTCTGGCGTAGCCCGCAGGTGATTTTGGCGTGTCCGGCAGGTGGTTCCGCCGTTCTCGGCAGGTGGTTCCGGCAAGGCCGTCACGTGGTTCCAGTCTGGCCAGGACGTGTTTCCAGCTTCTCCGGCAGGTGGTTCTGGTACGTCTGAGAGGTGGTTCCGCCATGGCTGGCAGGTGATCCCGGACTGTCCCCCACGTGGTTCTGGCATAGCCAGAAGTTGATATTGGCCTGTCCGGCAGGTGGTTCCAGCGAGTCGAACAGGTGGCTCCGGCGTTCTTGGCAGGTGGTTCCGGTCTGTCCGGTAGGTGTTTCCGGCGTGTCTGGCACGTGCTTCCGGCACGTCGGAGAGGTGGTTAAGGCATGCACGGCAGGTGATTCCGTAGTGTCCGCCAGGTGGTTCTGGCATACCCGACAGGTGATTTTGGCGAGTCCGGCAGGTGTTTCTGGCGAGTCGAGCAGGTGGCTCCGGCATGCTCGGCAGGTTCTTCCGGCGTCTCCGGCACGTGGTTCTGGTGTGTCTGAGAGCTGTTTCCGGCATGTCCGGCAGATGATTCCGGAGTTTCCGCCAAGTGGTTCTGGCATACCGGGCTGGTGATTTGGGCATGTCAGGGAGGTGGTACCGGTGAGTCGAGCAGGTGGTTCTGGCGTGCTCAGCAGGTGGTTCAGGCGGTTCTGGCAGGTGGTATCCGTCTGTTCGGGGTGTGGCTCCAGCAACTCATGAACACGTTTCTGGCACGTCTGAGATGCGGTTCCAGCCGGCCCGACAGGTGTTTCCGCAGTGTCCGCCAAGCGGTTCTGGCGTAGTTGGCAGGTGATTTTGGCATGACTGGCAGGTGGTTCCAGCAAGCCTGGCAGGTGATTCCAAAGTGTTCACCAACTGGTTGTGGCGTAGCCGGCAGGTGATTTTTGCGTGATCGGCAGGTGGTTCTGGCGAGTCGAGCAGGTGGTTCCGGCGTGCTCGGCTGGTGCTTCCGGGGTCATTGGCACGGGGTTCTGGCATGTCTGAGAGGTGGTTCCTGCATGCCCGGCAAGTGATTCCGGAGTGTTCGCCAAGTGGTTCTGGCATAGTCGGCAGGTGATTTTGGCATGTCCGGCAGGTGGTTCAGGCGAGTTGAGCAGGTGGTTCCAACGTGCTTGGCAGGTGCTTCCGGCGTCTCCGGCACGTGTTTCTGGCACATCTGACAGGTGGTTCCGGCATGCCCGAAAGGTGATTCCGGTCTGTTCGGTAGGTGGTTCCAGCCTGCACGACATGTGGTTCTGGTACGTCTCAGAGGTGGTTGCGCATGCCCAACAGGTGATTCTGGACTGTCCGCCACATGTTTCTGGCACGTCTGAGAGGTGGTTCCGGCATGCCCGGCAGGTCATCCCAGAGAGTCCTCCAAGTGGTTCTGGCATAACACGCAGGTGATTTTGGCGTGTCTGGCAGGTTGTTCCGTTGTGCTTGGCAGGTGGTTCAGGCTTGGCCGGCAGGTGGTTCCAGACTGTCCAGGACGTGTTTCCAGCTTCTCCGGCAGGTGGTTCTGGTACGTCTGAGAGGTGGTTCCGCCATGGCTGGCAGGTGATTCCGGACCATCCCCCAGGTGGTTCTGGCATAGCCAGCAGTTGATATTGGCCTGTCCGGCAGGTGGTTCCAGCGAGTCGAACAGGTGGCTCCGGCGTTCTTGGCAGGTGGTTCCGGTCTGTCCGGTAGGTGATTCCGGCGTGTCCGGCACGTGCTTCCGGCACGTCTGAGAGGTGGTTCCGGCATGCGCGACAGGTGGTTTCGGAGTGTCCGCCAGGTGGTTCTGGCGTACCCGGCAGGTGATTTTGGCGTGTCCGGCAGGTGTTTCTGGCGAGTCGAGCAGGTGGCTCCGGCATGCTCGGCAGGTGCTTCCGGCGTCTCTGGCACGTGGTTCTGGTGTGTCTGAGAGCTGGTTCCGGCATGTCCGGCAGATGATTCTGGAGTGTCCGCCAAGTGGTTCTGGCATACCCGGCTGGTGATTTGGGCATGTCAGGTAGGTGGTTCCGGCGAGTCGAGCAGGTGGCTCCGGCGTGCTCGGCAGGTTGTTCAGACGGGTCTGGCAGGTGTTTTCCGTCTGTTCGGGGTGTGGTTCCAGCATCTCATGCACATGGTTCTGGCACGTCTGAGATGTGGTTCCGGACGGCCCGACAGGTGTTTCCACAGTGTCCGCAAAGTGGTACTGGCGTAGTTGGCAGGTGATTTTGGCATGCCCGGCAGGTGGTTCCAGCAAGCCCGGCAGGTGATTCCGAAGTGTTCCCCAACTGGTTAGGGCGTAGCCGGCAGGTGATTTCTGCGTGTCCGGCAGGTGTTTCTGGCGAGTCGAGCAGGTGGCTCCGGCATGCTCGGCAGGTTCTTCCGGCGTCTCCGGCACTTGGTTCTGGAGTGTCTGAGAGCTGGTTCCGGCATGTCCGGCAGATGATTCCGGAGTGTCCGCCAAGTGGTTCTGGCATAACACGCAGGTGATTTTGGCGTGTCTGGCAGGTTGTTCCGTTGTGCTCGGCAGGTGGTTCAGGCTTGCCCGGCAGGTGGTTCCAAACTGTCCAGGACGTGTTTCCAGCTTCTCCGGCAGGTGGTTCTGTTACGTCTGAGAGGTGGATCCGCCATGGCTGGCAGGTGATTCCGGACCATCCCCCAGGTGGTTCTGGCATAGCCAGCAGTTGATATTGGCCTGTCCGGCAGGTGGTTCCAGCGAGTCGAGCAGGTTGCTCCGGCGTGCTCGGTAGGTGGTTCCGGTCTGTCCGGTAGGTGATTCCGGCGTGTCTGGCACGTGCTTCCGGCACGTCTGAGAGGTGGTTCCGGCATGCGCGACAGGTGGTTTCGGAGTGTCCGCCAGGTGGTTCTGGCGTACCCGGCAGGTGATTTTGGCGTGTCCATCAGGTGTTTCTGGCGAGTCGAGCAGGTGGCTCCGGCATGCTCGGCAGGTTCTTCCGGCGTCTCCGGCACGTGGTTCTGGTGTGTCTGAGAGCTGGTTCCCGCATGTCCGGCAGATGATTCCGGAGTGTCCGCCAGGTGGTTCTGGCGTACCCGGCAGGTGATTTTGGCGTGTCCATCAGGTGTTTCTGGCGAGTCGAGCAGGTGGCTCCGGCGTGCTCGGCAGGTTGTTCAGACGGGTCTGGCAGGTGTTTTCCGTCTGTTCGGGGTGTGGTTCCAGCATCTCATGCACATGGTTCTGGCACGTCTGAGATGTGCTTCCGGCCGGCCCGACAGGTGTTTCCACAGTGTCCGCCAAGTGGTACTGGCGTAGTTGGCAGGTGATTTTGGCATGATGGGCAGGTAGTTCCAGCAAGCCCGGCAGGTGATTCCGAAGTGTTCCCAAACTGGTTGTGGCGTAGCCGGCAGGTGATTTTTGCGTGTCCGGCAGGTGGTTCTGGCGAGTCGAGCAGGTGGTTCCGGCGTGCTCGGCAGGTGCTTCCGGGGTCATTGGCACGTGGTTCTGGCATATCTGAGAGGTGGTTCCGGCATGCCCGGCAGGTGATTCCGGAGTGTTCGCCAAGTGTTTCCGGCGTAGCCGGCAGGTGATTTTGCATGTCCAGCGGTCGTTCCTGCGGGTCGAGCCAGTGGTTCCGGCGTGTCCGGCAGGTGGTTCCGGTCTGTCCGGCAGGTGGTTCTGTGGTGTCCGGCACGAGGTTCAGTCTGAGAGGCTGTGCCGGAATGCCCCTCACGTGATTCCGGCTTGTCCCCGAAGTGGTGCTGGTGTAGCGGGCAGGTGCTTCCGGCGTCTCCGGCACGTGTTTCTGGCACATCTGACTGGTGGTTCCGGCGTGCCCAAAATTTGATTCCGTCCTGTCCGGTATGTGGTTCCGGCGTGCACGGCACGTGGTTCTGGCACGTGTCAGAGGTGGTTGCGTATGCCGAACAGGTGATTCTGGACAATCCCCCACGTGCTTCTGGCACGTCTGAGAGGTGGTTCCAACATGCCCGGCAGGTCATTTCGGAGAGTCGGCCAAGTGGTTCTGGCGTAGCCCGCAGGTGATTTTGGCGTGTCCGGCAGGTGGTTCCGCCGTGCTCGGCAGGTGGTTCAGGCATGGCCGTCACGTGGTTCCAGTCAGTCCAGGACGTGTTTCCAGCTTCTCCGGCAGGTGGTTCTGGTACGTCTGAGAGGTGGTTCCGCCATGGCTGGCAGGTGATCCCGGACTGTCCCCCAGGTGGTTCTGGCATAGCCAGCAGTTTATATTGGCCTGTCCGGCAGGTGGTTCCAGCGAGTCGAACAGGTGGCTCCGGCGTGCTCGGCAGGTGCTTCCGGGGTCATTGGCACGTGGTTCTGGCATATCTGAGAGGTGGTTCCGGCATGCCCTGCAGGTGATTCCGGAGTGTTCGCCAAGTGTTTCCGGCGTAGCCGGCAGGTGATTTTGCATGTCCAGCGGTCGTTCCGGCGGGTCGAACCGGTGGTTCCGGCGTGTCCGGCAGGTGGTTCCGGTGTGTCCGGCAGGTGGTTCTGTGGTGTCCGGCACGAGGTTCAGTCTGAGAGGCTGTGCCGGCGTGCCCCTCACGTGATTCCGGCTTGTCCCCGAAGTGGTGCTGGTGTAGCGGGCAGGTGATTATGGCGTCTCCGCCAGGTGGTTCCAGCGAGTCGAACAGGTGGCTCCGGCGTTCTTGGCAGGTGGTTCCGGTCTGTCCGGAAGGTGTTTCCGGCGTGTCCGGCACGTGTTTCCGGCACGTCTGAGAGGTGGTTCCGGCATGCGCGGCAGGTGATTCCGTAGTGTCCGCCAGGTGGTTCTGGCATACCCGGCAGGTGATTTTGGCGTTTCCGGCAGGTGTTTCTGGCGAGTCGAGCAGGTGGCTCCGGCATGCTCGGCAGGTGCTTCCGGCGTCTCCGGCACTTGGTTCTCGTGTGTCTGAGAGCCGGTTCCGGCATGTCCGGCAGATGATTCTGGAGTGTCCGCCAAGTGGTTCTGGCATACCCAGCAGGTGATTTTGGCGTGTCAGGGAGGTGGTACCGGTGAGTCGAGCAGGTGGTTCCGGCGTGCTCAGCAGGTGGCTCAGGCGGTTCTGGCAGGTGGTATCCGTCTGTTCGGGGTGTGGTTCCAGCATCTCATGAACACGTTTCTGGCACGTCTGAGATGTGGTTCCAGCCGGCCCGACAGGTGTTTCCGCAGTGTCCGCCAAGCGGTTCTGGCGTAGTTGGCGGGTGATTTTGGCATGACTGGCAGGTGGTTCCAGCAAGCCTGGCAGGTGATTCCAAAGTGTTCACCAACTGGTTGTGGCGTAGCCGGCAGGTGATTTTTGCGTGATCGGCAGGTGGTTCTGGCGAGTCGAGCAGGTGGTTCCGGCGTGCTCGGCTGGTGCTTCCGGGGTCATTGGCACGGGGTTCTGGCATGTCTGAGAGGTGGTTCCTGCATGCCCGGCAAGTGATTCCGGAGTGTTCGCCAAGTGGTTCTGGCATAGTCGGCAGGTGATTTTGGCATGTCTGGCAGGTGGTTCTTGCGAGTTGAGCAGGTGGTTCCAACGTGCTTGGCAGGTGCTTCCGGCGTCTCCGGCACGTGTTTCTGGCACATCTGACAGGTGGTTCCGGCATGCCCGAAAGGTGATTCCTGTCTGTCCGGTAGGTGGTTCCAGCCTGCACGGCATGTGGTTCTGGTACGTCTCAGAGGCGGTTGCGCTTGCCCAACAGGTGATTCCGGACTGTCTGCCACATGGTTCTGGCACGTCTGAGAGGTGGTTCCGGCATGCCCGGCAGGTCATCCCAGAGAGTCCTCCAAGTGGTTCTGGCATAACACGCAGGTGATTTTGGCGTGTCTGGCAGGTTGTTCCATTGTGCTTGGCAGGTGGTTCAGGCTTGGCCGGCAGGTGGTTCCAGACTGTCCAGGACGTGTTTCCAGCTTCTCCGGCAGGTGGTTCTGGTACGTCTGAGAGGTGGTTCCACCATGGCGGGCAGGTAATTCCGGACCGTTCCCCAGGTGGTTGTGGCATAGCCAGCAGTTGATATTGGCCTGTCCGGCAGGTGGTTCCAGCGAGTCGAACAGGTGGCTCCGGCGTGCTCGGCAGGTGGTTCCGGTCTGTCCGGTAGGTGATTCCGGCGTTTCCGGCACGTGCTTCCGCCACGTCTGAGAGGTGGTTCCGGCATGCGCGACAGGTGATTCCGGAGTGTCGGCCAGGTGGTTCTGGCTTACCCGGCAGGTGATTTTGGCGTGTCCGGCAGGTGTTTCTGGCGAGTCGAGCGGCTGGCTCCGGCATGCTCGGCAGGTGCTTCCGGCGTCTCCGGCACTTGGTTCTGGTGTGTCTGAGAGCTGGTTCCGGCATGTCCGGCAGATGATTCCGGAGTGTCCGCCAAGTGGTTCTGGCATACCCAGCAGGTGATTTTGGCGTGTCAGGGAGGTGGTACCGGTGAGTCGAGCAGGTGGTTCCGGCGTGCTCAGCAGGTGGTTCAGGCGGTTCTGGCAGGTGGTATCCATCTGTTCGGGGTGTGGTTCCAGCATCTCATGAACACGTTTCTGGCACGTCTGAGATGTGGTTCCAGCCGGCCCGACAGGTGTTTCCGCAGTGTCCGCCAAGCGGTTCTGGCGTAGTTGACAGGTGATTTTGGCATGACCGGCAGGTGGTTCCACAATGCCCGGCAGGTGATTCCGAAGTGTTCACCAACTGATTGTGGCGTAGCCGGCAGGTGATTTTTGCGTGATCGGCAGGTGGTTCTGGCGAGTCGAGCAGGTGGTTCCGGCGTGCTTGGCTGGTGCTTCCGGGGTCATTGGCACGGGGTTCTGGCATGTCGGAGAGGTGGTTCCTGCATGCCCGGCAAGTGATTCCGGAGTGTTCGCCAAGTGGTTCTGGCATAGTCGGCAGGTGATTTTGGCATGTCTGGCAGGTGGATCAGGCGAGTCGAGCATGTGGTTCCGGCGTGCTCGGCTGGTGCTTCCGGCGTCTCCGGCACGTGTTTCTGGCACATCTGACAGCTGGTTCCGGCATGCCCGAAATGTGATTCTGGTCTGTCCGGTAGGTGGTTCCAGCCTGCACGGCATGTGGTTCTGGTACGTCTCAGAGGTGGTTGCGCATGCCCAACAGGTGATTCTGGACTGTCCGCCACATGGTTCTGGCACGTCTGAGAGGTGGTTCCGGCATGCCCGGCAGCTGATTCCGGAGTGTTCGCCAAGTGGTTCTGGCATACCCAGCAGGTGATTTTGGCGTGTCAGGGAGGTGGTACCGGTGAGTCGAGCAGGTGGTTCCGGCGTGCTCAGCAGGTAGTTCAGGCGGTTCTGGCAGGTGGTATCCGTCTGTTCGGGGTGTGGTTCCAGCATCTCATGAACACGTTTCTGGCACGTCTGAGATGAGGTTCCAGCCGGCCCGACAGGTGTTTCCGCAGTGTCCGCCAAGCGGTTCTGGCGTAGTTGGCAGGTGATTTTGGCATGACTGGCAGGTGGTTCCAGCAAGCCTGGCAGGTGATTCCAAAGTGTTCACCAACTGGTTGTGGCGTAGCCGGCAGGTGATTTTTGCGTGATCGGCAGGTGGTTCTGGCGAGTCGAGCAGGTGGTTCCGGTCTGTCCGGAAGGTGGTTCTGTGGTGTCCGGCACGAGGTTCAGTCTGAGAGGCTGTGCCGGCATGCCCCTCACGTGATTCCGGCTTGTCCCCGAAGTGGTGCTGGTGTAGCGGGCAGGTGATTTTGACGTGTCCGGCAGGTGGTTCAGGCGAGTTGAGCAGGTGGTTGCGAGGTGCTCGGCAGGTGCTTCCGGCGTCTCCGGCACGTGATTCTGGCACATCTGACTGGTGGTTCCGGCATGCCCAAAAGTTGATTCCGGTCTGCCCGGTAGGCGGTTCCAGCCTGCACGGCATGTGGTTCTGGTACGTCTCAGGGGTGGTTGCGCATGCCCAACAGGTGATTCCGGACTGTCCGCCACATGGTTCTGGCACGTCTGAGAGGTGGTTCCAGCATGCCCGGCAGGTCATCCCAGAGAGTCCTCCAAGTGGTTCTGGCATAACACGCAGGTGATTTTGGCGTGTCTGGCAGGTTGTTCCGTTGTGCTTGGCAGGTGGTTCAGGCTTGGCCGGCAGGTGGTTCCAGACTGTCCAGGACGTGTTTCCAGCTTCTCCGGCAGGTGGTTCTGGTACGTCTGAGAGGTGGTTCCGCCATGGCTGGCAGGTGATTCCGGACCGTTCCCCAGGTGGTTCTGGCATAGCCAGCAGTTGATATTGGCCTGTCCGGCAGGTGGTTCCAGAGAGTCGAACAGGTGGCTCCGGCGTGCTCGGCAGGTGGTTCCGGTCTGTCCGGTAGGTGATTCCGGCGTGTCCGGCACGTGCTTCCGGCACGTCTGAGAGGTGGTTCCGGCATGCGCGACAGGTGATTCCGGAGTGTCGGCCAGGTGGTTCTGGCGTACCTGGCAGGTGATTTTGGCGTGTCTGGCAGGTGTTTCTGGCGAGTCGAGCAGGTGGCTCCGGCATGCTCGGCAGGTGCTTCCGGCGTCTCCGGCACTTGGTTCTGGTGTGTCTGAGAGCTGGTTCCGGCATGTCTGGCAGATGATTCCGGAGTGTCCGCCAAGTGGTTCTGGCATACCCAGCAGGTGATTTTGGCGTGTCAGGGAGGTGGTACCGGTGAGTCGAGCAGGTTGTTCCGGCGTGCTCAGCAGGTGGTTCAGGCGGTTCTGGCAGGTGGTATCCGTCTGTTCGGGGTGTGGTTCCAGCATCTCATGAACACGTTTCTGCCACGTCTGAGATGTGGTTCCGGCCGGCGCGACAGGTGTTTCCACAGTGTCCGCCAAGTGGTACTGGTGTAGTTGGCAGGTGATTTTGCCATGCCCGGCAGGTGGTTCCAGCAAGCCCGGCAGGTGATTCCGAAGTGTTCCCCAACTGGTTGTGGTGTAGCCGGAAGGTGATTTCTGCGTGTCCGGCAGGTGGTTCTGGCGAGTCGAGCAGGTGGTTCCGGCATGCTCGGCAGGTGCTTCCGGGGTCATTGGCACGTGGTTCTGGCATATCTGAGACGTGGTTCCGGCATGCCCGGCAGGTGATTCCGGAGTGTTCGCCAAGTGTTTCCGGCGTAGCCGGCAGGTGAGTTTGCATGTCCAGCGGTCGTTCCTGCGGGTCGAGCCCGTGGTTCCAGCGTGTCCGGCAGGTGGTTCTGGTCTGTCCGGCAGGTGGTTCTGTGGTGTCCGGCACGAGGTTCAGTCTGAGAGGCTGTGCCGGCATGCCCCTCACGTGATTCCGGCTAGTCCCCGAAGTGGTGCTGGTGTTGCGGGCAGGTGATTTTTGCGTGATCGGCAGGTGGTTCTGGCGAGTCGAGCAGGTGGTTCCGGCGTGCTCGGCTGGTGCTTCCGGGGTCATTGGCACGGGGTTGTGGCATGTCTGAGAGGTGGTTCCTGCATGCCCGGCAAGTGATTCCGGAGTGTTCGCCAAGTGGTTCTGGCATAGTCGGCAGGTGATTTTGGCATGTCCGGCAGGTGGTTCAGGCGAGTTGAGCAGGTGGTTCCAACGTGCTTGGCAGGTGCTTCCGGCGTCTCCGGCACGTGTTTCTGGCACATCTGACAGGTGGTTCCGGCATGCCCGAAAGGTGATTCCGGTCTGTCCGGTAGGTGGTTCCAGCCTGCACGGCATGTGGTTCTGGTACGTCTCAGAGGTGGCTGCGCATGCCCAACAGGTGATTCCGGACTGTCCGCCACATGGTTCTGGCACGTCTGAGAGGTGGTTCCGGCATGCCCGGCGGGTCATCCCGGAGAGTCCTCCAAGTGGTTCTGGCATAACACGCAGGTGATTTTGGCGTGTCTGGCAGGTTGTTCCGTTGTGCTCGGCAGGTGGTTCAGGCTTGGCCGGCAGGTGGTTCCAAACTGTCCAGGACGTGTTTCCAGCTTCTCCGGCAGGTGGTTCTGTTACGTCTGAGAGGTGGATCCGCCATGGCTGGCAGGTGATTCCGGACCATCCCCCAGGTGGTTCTGGCATAGCCAGCAGTTGATATTGGCCTGTCCGGCAGGTGGTTCCAGCGAGTCGAGCAGGTGGCTCCGGCGTGCTCGGTAGGTGGTTCCGGTCTGTCCGGTAGGTGATTCCGGCGTGTCTGGCACGTGCTTCCGGCACGTCTGAGAGGTGGTTCCGGCATGCGCGACAGGTGGTTTCGGAGTGTCCGCCAGGTGGTTCTGGCGTACCCGGCAGGTGATTTTGGCGTGTCTGGCAGGTGTTTCTGGCGAGTCGAGCAGGTGGCTCCGGCATGCTCGGCAGGTTCTTCCGGCGTCTCCGGCACGTGGTTCTGGTGTGTCTGAGAGCTGGTTCCCGCATGTCCGGCAGATGATTCCGGAGTGTCCGCCAGGTGGTTCTGGCGTATCCAGCAGGTGATTTTGGCGTGTGCATCAGGTGTTTCTGGCGAGTCGAGCAGGTGGCTCCGGCGTGCTCGGCAGGTTGTTCAGACGGGTCTGGCAGGTGTTTTCCGTCTGTTCGGGGTGTGGTTCCAGCATCTCATGCACATGGTTCTGGCACGTCTGAGATGTGTTTCCGGCCGGCCCGACAGGTGTTTCCACAGTGTCCGCCAAGTGGTACTGGCGTAGTTGGCAGGTGATTTTGGCATGATGGGCAGGTAGTTCCAGCAAGCCCGGCAGGTGATTCCGAAGTGTTCCCAAACTGGTTGTGGCGTAGCCGGCAGGTGATTTTTGCGTGTCCGGCAGGTGGTTCTGGCGAGTCGAGCAGGTGGTTCCGGCGTGCTCGGCAGGTGCTTCCGGGGTCATTGGCACGTGGTTCTGGCATATCTGAGAGGTGGTTCCGGCATGCCCGGCAGGTGATTCCAGAGTGTTCGCCAAGTGTTTCCGGCGTAGCCGGCAGGTGATTTTGCATGTCCAGCGGTCGTTCCTGCGGGTCGAGCCGGTGGTTCCGGCGTGTCCGGCAGGTGGTTCCGGTCTGTCCGGCAGGTGGTTCTGTGGTGTCCGGCACGAGGTTCAGTCTGAGAGGCTGTGCCGGAATGCCCCTCACGTGATTCCGGCTTGTCCCCGAAGTGGTGCAGGTGTAGCGGGCAGGTGCTTCCGGCGTCTCCGGCACGTGTTTCTGGCACATCTGACTGGTGGTTCCGGCGTGCCCAAAATTTGATTCCGGTCCTGTCCGGTAGGTGGTTCCGGCGTGCACGGCACGTGGTTCTGGCACGTGTCAGAGGTGGTTGCGTATGCCGAACAGGTGATTCTGGACAATCCCCCACGTGCTTCTGGCACGTCTGAGAGGTGGTTCCAACATGCCCGGCAGGTAATTTCGGAGAGTCGGCCAAGTGGTTCTGGCATAGCCCGCAGGTAATTTTGGCGTGTCCGGCAGGTGGTTCCGCCGTGCTCGGCAGGTGGTTCAGGCATGGCCGTCACGTGGTTCCAGTCAGTCCAGGACGTGTTTCCAGCTTCTCCGGCAGGTGGTTCTGGTACGTCTGAGAGGTGGTTCCGCCATGGCTGGCAGGTGATCCCGGACTGTCCCCCAGGTGGTTCTGGCATAGCCAGCAGTTTATATTGGCCTGTCCGGCAGGTGGTTCCAGCGAGTCGAACAGGTGGCTCCGGCGTGCTCGGCAGGTGCTTCCGGGGTCATTGGCACGTGGTTCTGGCATATCTGAGAGGTGGTTCCGGCATGCCCTGCAGGTGATTCCGGAGTGTTCGCCAAGTGTTTCCGGCGTAGCCGGCAGGTGATTTTGCATGTCCAGCGGTCGTTCCGGCGGGTCGAACCGGTGGTTCCGGCGTGTCCGGCAGGTGGTTCCGGTGTGTCCGGCAGGTGGTTCTGTGGTGTCCGGCACGAGGTTCAGTCTGAGAGGCTGTGCCGGCGTGCCCCTCACGTGATTCCGGCTTGTCCCCGAAGTGGTGCTGGTGTAGCGGGCAGGTGATTATGGCGTCTCCGCCAGGTGGTTCCAGCGAGTCGAACAGGTGGCTCCGGCGTTCTTGGCAGGTGGTTCCGGTCTGTCCGGAAGGTGTTTCCGGCGTGTCCGGCACGTGTTTCCGGCACGTCTGAGAGGTGGTTCCGGCATGCGCGGCAGGTGATTCCGTAGTGTCCGCCAGGTGGTTCTGGCATACCCGGCAGGTGATTTTGGCGTTTCCGGCAGGTGTTTCTGGCGAGTCGAGCAGGTGGCTCCGGCATGCTCGGCAGGTGCTTCCGGCGTCTCCGGCACTTGGTTCTCGTGTGTCTGAGAGCCGGTTCCGGCATGTCCGGCAGATGATTCTGGAGTGTCCGCCAAGTGGTTCTGGCATACCCAGCAGGTGATTTTGGCGTGTCAGGGAGGTGGTACCGGTGAGTCGAGCAGGTGGTTCCGGCGTGCTCAGCAGGTGGCTCAGGCGGTTCTGGCAGGTGGTATCCGTCTCTTCGGGGTGTGGTTCCAGCATCTCATGAACACGTTTCTGGCACGTCTGAGATGTGGTTCCAGCCGGCCCGACAGGTGTTTCCGCAGTGTCCGCCAAGCGGTTCTGGCGTAGTTGGCAGGTGATTTTGGCATGACTGGCAGGTGGTTCCAGCAAGCCTGGCAGGTGATTCCAAAGTGTTCACCAACTGGTTGTGGCGTAGCCGGCAGGTGATTTTTGCGTGATCGGCAGGTGGTTCTGGCGAGTCGAGCAGGTGGTTCCGGCGTGCTCGGCTGGTGCTTCCGGGGTCATTGGCACGGGGTTCTGGCATGTCTGAGAGGTGGTTCCTGCATGCCCGGCAAGTGATTCCGGAGTGTTCGCCAAGTGGTTCTGGCATAGTCGGCAGGTGATTTTGGCATGTCTGGCAGGTGGTTCTTGCGAGTTGAGCAGGTGGTTCCAACGTGCTTGGCAGGTGCTTCCGGCGTCTCCGGCACGTGTTTCTGGCACATCTGACAGGTGGTTCCGGCATGCCCGAAAGGTGATTCCTGTCTGTCCGGTAGGTGGTTCCAGCCTGCACGGCATGTGGTTCTGGTACGTCTCAGAGGCGGTTGCGCTTGCCCAACAGGTGATTCCGGACTGTCTGCCACATGGTTCTGGCACGTCTGAGAGGTGGTTCCGGCATGCCCGGCAGGTCATCCCAGAGAGTCCTCCAAGTGGTTCTGGCATAACACGCAGGTGATTTTGGCGTGTCTGGCAGGTTGTTCCATTGTGCTTGGCAGGTGGTTCAGGCTTGGCCGGCAGGTGGTTCCAGACTGTCCAGGACGTGTTTCCAGCTTCTCCGGCAGGTGGTTCTGGTACGTCTGAGAGGTGGTTCCACCATGGCGGGCAGGTAATTCCGGACCGTTCCCCAGGTGGTTGTGGCATAGCCAGCAGTTGATATTGGCCTGTCCGGCAGGTGGTTCCAGCGAGTCGAACAGGTGGCTCCGGCGTGCTCGGCAGGTGGTTCCGGTCTGTCCGGTAGGTGATTCCGGCGTTTCCGGCACGTGCTTCCGCCACGTCTGAGAGGTGGTTCCGGCATGCGCGACAGGTGATTCCGGAGTGTCGGCCAGGTGGTTCTGGCCTACCCGGCAGGTGATTTTGGCATGTCCGGCAGGTGTTTCTGGCGAGTCGAGCGGCTGGCTCCGGCATGCTCGGCAGGTGCTTCCGGCGTCTCCGGCACTTGGTTCTGGTGTGTCTGAGAGCTGGTTCCGGCATGTCCGGCAGATGATTCCGGAGTGTCCGCCAAGTGGTTCTGGCATACCCAGCAGGTGATTTTGGCGTGTCAGGGAGGTGGTACCGGTGAGTCGAGCAGGTGGTTCCGGCGTGCTCAGCAGGTGGTTCAGGCGGTTCTGGCAGGTGGTATCCATCTGTTCGGGGTGTGGTTCCAGCATCTCATGAACACGTTTCTGGCACGTCTGAGATGTGGTTCCAGCCGGCCCGACAGGTGTTTCCGCAGTGTCCGCCAAGCGGTTCTGGCGTAGTTGACAGGTGATTTTGGCATGACCGGCAGGTGGTTCCACAATGCCCGGCAGGTGATTCCGAAGTGTTCACCAACTGATTGTGGCGTAGCCGGCAGGTGATTTTTGCGTGATCGGCAGGTGGTTCTGGCGAGTCGAGCAGGTGGTTCCGGCGTGCTTGGCTGGTGCTTCCGGGGTCATTGGCACGGGGTTCTGGCATGTCGGAGAGGTGGTTCCTGCATGCCCGGCAAGTGATTCCGGAGTGTTCGCCAAGTGGTTCTGGCATAGTCGGCAGGTGATTTTGGCATGTCTGGCAGGTGGTTCAGGCGAGTCGAGCATGTGGTTCCGGCGTGCTCGGCTGGTGCTTCCGGCGTCTCCGGCACGTGTTTCTGGCACATCTGACAGCTGGTTCCGGCATGCCCGAAATGTGATTCTGGTCTGTCCGGTAGGTGGTTCCAGCCTGCACGGCATGTGGTTCTGGTACGTCTCAGAGGTGGTTGCGCATGCCCAACAGGTGATTCTGGACTGTCCGCCACATGGTTCTGGCACGTCTGAGAGGTGGTTCCGGCATGCCCGGCAGCTGATTCCGGAGTGTTCGCCAAGTGGTTCTGGAATAGTCGGCAGGTGATTTTGGCATGTCCGGCAGGTGGTTAAGGCGAGTTGAGCAGCTGGTTCCAACGTGCTTGGCAGGTGATTCCGGACTGTCCGCCACATGGTTCTGGCACGTCTGAGAGGTGGTTCCGGCATGCCCGGCAGGTCATCCCAGAGAGTCCTCCAAGTGGTTCTGGCTTAACACGCAGGTGATTTTGGCGTGTCTGGCAGGTTGTTCCGTTGTGCTTGGCAGGTGGTTCAGGCTTGGCCGGCAGGTGGTTCCAGACTGTCCAGGACGTGTTTCCAGCTTCTCCGGCAGGTGGTTCTGGTACATCTGAGAGGTGGTTCCGCCATGGCTGGCAGGCGATACCGGACCGTTCCCCAGGTGGTTCTGGCATAACCAGCAGTTGATATTGGCCTGTCCGGCAGGTGGTTCCAGCGAGTCGAACAGGTGGCTCCGGAGTGCTCGGCAGGTGGTTCCGGTCTGTCCGGTAGGTGATTCCGGCGTGTCCGGCACGTGCTTCCGGCACGTCTGAGAGGTGGTTCCGGCATGCGCGACAGGTGATTTCGGAGTGTCGGCCAGGTGGTTCTGGCCTACCCGGCAGGTGATTTTGGCGTGTCCGGCAGGTTTTTCTGGCGAGTCGAGCAGGCGGCTCCGGCATGCTCGGCAGGTGTTTCCGGCGTCTCTGACACGTGGTTCTGGTGTGTCTGAGAGCTGGGTCCGGCATGTCCGGCAGATGATTCCGGAGTGTCCGCCAAGTGGTTCTGGCATACCCGGCTGGTGATTTGGGCATGTCAGGTAGGTGGTTCCGGCGAGTCGAGCAGGTGGCTCCGGCGTGCTCGGCAGGTTGTTCAGACGGGTCTGGCAGGTGTTTTCCGTCTCTTCGGGGTGTGGTTCCAGCATCTCATGCACATGGTTCTGGCACGTCTGAGATGTGGTTCCGGCCGGCCCGACAGGTGTTTCCACAGTGTCCGCCAAGTGGTACTGGCTTAGTTGGCAGGTGATTTTGGCATGACCGGCAGGTGGTTCCAGCAAGCCCGGCAGGTGATTCCGAAGTGTTCCCCAACTGGTTGTGGCGTAGCCGGCAGGCGATTTCTGCGTGCCTGGCAGGTGGTTCTGGCGAGTCGAGCAGGTGGCTCTGGCGTGCTCGGCAGGTGCTTCCGGGGTCGTTGGCACGTGGTTCTGGCATATCTGAGCGGTGGTTCCGGCATGCCCGGCAGGTGATTCCGGAGTGTTTGCCAAGTGGTTCTGGCATACCCAGCAGGTGATTTTGGTGTGTCAGGGAGGTGGTACCGGTGAGTCGAGCAGGTCGTTCCGGCGTTCTCAGCAGGTGCTTCAGGCGGTTCTGGCAGGTGGTATCCGTCTGTTCGGGGTGTGGTTCCAGCATCTCATGAACACGTTTCTGGCACGTCTGAGATGTGGTTCCAGCCGGCCCGACAGGTGTTTCCGCAGTGTCCGCCAAGCGGTTCTGGCGTAGTTGGCAGGTGATTTTGGCATGACTGGCAGGTGGTTCCAGCAAGCCTGGCAGGTGATTCCAAAGTGTTCACCAACTGGTTGTGGCGTAGCCGGCAGGTGATTTTTGCGTGATCGGCAGGTGGTTCTGGCGAGTCGAGCAGGTGGTTCCGGTCTGTCCGGAAGGTGGTTCTGTGGTGTCCGGCACGAGGTTCAGTCTGAGAGGCTGTGCCGGCATGCCCCTCACGTGATTCCGGCTTGTCCCCGAAGTGGTGCTGGTGTAGCGGGCAGGTGATTTTGACGTGTCCGGCAGGTGGTTCAGGCGAGTTGAGCAGGTGGTTGCGAGGTGCTCGGCAGGTGCTTCCGGCGTCTCCGGCACGTGATTCTGGCACATCTGACTGGTGGTTCCGGCATGCCCAAAAGTTGATTCCGGTCTGCCCGGTAGGCGGTTCCAGCCTGCATGGCATGTGGTTCTGGTACGTCTCAGGGGTGGTTGCGCATGCCCAACAGGTGATTCCGGACTGTCTGCCACATGGTTCTGGCACGTCTGAGAGGTGGTTCCAGCATGCCCGGCAGGTCATCCCAGAGAGTCCTCCAAGTGGTTCTGGCATAACACGCAGGTGATTTTGGCGTGTCTGGCAGGTTGTTCCGTTGTGCTTGGCAGGTGGTTCAGGCTTGGCCGGCAGGTGGTTCCAGACTGTCCAGGACGTGTTTCCAGCTTCTCCGGCAGGTGGTTCTGGTACGTCTGAGAGGTGGTTCCGCCATGGCTGGCAGGTGATTCCGGACCGTTCCCCAGGTGGTTCTGGCATAGCCAGCAGTTGATATTGGCCTGTCCGGCAGGTGGTTCCAGAGAGTCGAACAGGTGGCTCCGGCGTGCTCGGCAGGTGGTTCCGGTCTGTCCGGTAGGTGATTCCGGCGTGTCCGGCACGTGCTTCCGGCACGTCTGAGAGGTGGTTCCGGCATGCGCGACAGGTGATTCCGGAGTGTCGGCCAGGTGGTTCTGGCGTACCTGGCAGGTGATTTTGGCGTGTCTGGCAGGTGTTTCTGGCGAGTCGAGCAGGTGGCTCCGGCATGCTCGGCAGGTGCTTCCGGCGTCTCCGGCACTTGGTTCTGGTGTGTCTGAGAGCTGGTTCCGGCATGTCTGGCAGATGATTCCGGAGTGTCCGCCAAGTGGTTCTGGCATACCCAGCAGGTGATTTTGGCGTGTCAGGGAGGTGGTACCGGTGAGTCGAGCAGGTTGTTCCGGCGTGCTCAGCAGGTGGTTCAGGCGGTTCTGGCAGGTGGTATCCGTCTGTTCGGGGTGTGGTTCCAGCATCTCATGAACACGTTTCTGCCACGTCTGAGATGTGGTTCCGGCCGGCGCGACAGGTGTTTCCACAGTGTCCGCCAAGTGGTACTGGTGTAGTTGGCAGGTGATTTTGCCATGCCCGGCAGGTGGTTCCAGGAAGCCCGGCAGGTGATTACGAAGTGTTCCCCAACTGGTTGTGGCGTAGCCGGAAGGTGATTTCTGCGTGTCCGGCAGGTGGTTCTGGCGAGTCGAGCAGGTGGTTCCGGCATGCTCGGCAGGTGCTTCCGGGGTCATTGGCACGTGGTTCTGGCATATCTGAGACGTGGTTACGGCATGCCCGGCAGGTGATTCCGGAGTGTTCGCCAAGTGTTTCCGGCGTAGCCGGCAGGTGAGTTTGCATGTCCAGCGGTCGTTCCTGCGGGTCGAGCCCGTGGTTCCAGCGTGTCCGGCAGGTGGTTCTGGTCTGTCCGGCAGGTGGTTCTGTGGTGTCCGGCACGAGGTTCAGTCTGAGAGGCTGTGCCGGCATGCCCCTCACGTGATTCCGGCTAGTCCCCGAAGTGGTGCTGGTGTTGCGGGCATGTGATTTTGGCGTGTCCGGCAGGTGGTTCAGGCGAGTTGAGCAGGTGGTTGCGACGTAATCGGCAGGTGCTTCCGGCGTCTCCGGCACGTGTTTCTGGCACATCTGACTGGTGGTTCCGGCATGCCCAAAAGTTGATTCCGGTCTGTCCGGTAGGTGGTTCCGACGTGCACGGCACGTGGTTCTGGTACGTGTCAGAGGTGGTTGCGTATGCCCAACAGGTGATTCCGGACTGTCCGCCACGTGCTTCTGGCACGTCTGAGAGGTGGTTCCAACATGCCCGGCAGGTCATTTCGGAGAGTCGTCCAAGTGGTTCTGGCGTAGCCCGCAGGTGATTTTGGCATGTCCGGCAGGTGGTTCCGCCGTGCTCGGCAGGTGTTTCCGGCATGGCAGTCACGTGGTTCCAGTCTGTCCAGGACGTGTTTCCAGCTTCTCCGGCAGGTGGTTCTGATACGTCTGAGAGGTGGTTCCTCCATGGCTGGCAGGTGATCCCGGACCGTCCCCCAGTTGGTTCTGGCATAGCCAGAAGTTGATATTGGCCTGTCCGGCAGGTGGTTCCAGCGAGTCGAACAGGTGGCTCCGGCGTTCTTGGCAGGTGGTTCCGGTCTGTCCGGTAGGTGTTTCCGGCGTGTCTGGCACGTGCTTCCGGCACGTCTGAGAGGTGGTTCCGGCATGCGCGGCAGGTGATTCCGTAGTGTCCGCCAGGTGGTTCTGGCATACCCGACAGGTGATTTTGGCGAGTCCGGCAGGTGTTTCTGGCGAGTCGAGCAGGTGGCTCCGGCATGCTCGGCAGGTGCTTCCGGCGTCTCCCGCATGTGGTTCTGGTGTGTCTGAGAGCTGTTTCCGGCATGTCCGGCAGATGATTCCGGAGTTTCCACCAAGTGGTTCTGGCATACCGGGCTGGTGATTTGGGCATGTCAGGGAGGTGGTACCGGTGAGTCGAGCAGGTGGTTCCGGCGTGCTCAGCAGGTGGTTCAGGCGGTTCTGGCAGGTGGTATCCGTCTGTTCGGGGTGTGGTTCCAGCATCTCATGAACACGTTTCTGGCACGTCTGAGATGCGGTTCCAGCCGGCCCGACAGGTGTTTCCGCAGTGTCCGCCAAGCGGTTCTGGCGTAGTTGGCAGGTGATTTTGGCATGACTGGCAGGTGGTTCCAGCAAGCCTGGCAGGTGATTCCAAAGTGTTCACCAACTGGTTGTGGCGTAGCCGGCAGGTGATTTTTGCGTGATCGGCAGGTGGTTCTGGCGAGTCGAGCAGGTGGTTCCGGCGTGCTCGGCTGGTGCTTCCGGGGTCATTGGCACGGGGTTCTGGCATGTCTGAGAGGTGGTTCCTGCATGCCCGGCAAGTGATTCCGGAGTGTTCGCCAAGTGGTTCTGGCATAGTCGGCAGGTGATTTTGGCATGTCCGGCAGGTGGTTCAGGCGAGTTGAGCAGGTGGTTCCAACGTGCTTGGCAGGTGCTTCCGGCGTCTCCGGCACGTGTTTCTGGCACATCTGACAGGTGGTTCCGGCATGCCCGAAAGGTGATTCCGGTCTGTCCGGTAGGTGGTTCCAGCCTGCAAGGCATGTGGTTCTGGTACGTCTCAGAGGTGGTTGCGCATGCCCAACAGGTGATTCTGGACTGTCCGCCTAATGGTTCTGGCACGTCTGAGAGGTGGTTCCGGCATGCCCGGCAGGTCATCCCAGAGAGTCCTCCAAGTGGTTCTGGCATAACACGCAGGTGATTTTGGCGTGTCTGGCAGGTTGTTCCGTTGTGCTTGGCAGGTGGTTCAGGCTTGGCCGGCAGGTGGTTCCAGACTGTCCAGGACGTGTTTCCAGCTTCTCCGGCAGGTGGTTCTGGTACGTCTGAGAGGTGGTTCCGCCATGGCGGGCAGGTGATTCCGGACCGTTCCCCAGGTGGTTGTGGCATAGCCAGCAGTTGATATTGGCCTGTCCGGCAGGTGGTTCTAGCGAGTCGAACAGGTGGCTCCGGCGTGCTCGGCAGGTGGTTCCGGTCTGTCCGGTAGGTGATTCCGGCGTGTCCGGCAGGTGGTTCAGGCGAGTTGAGCTGGTGGTTGCGACGTGCTCGGCAGGTGCTTCCGGCGTCTCCGGCACGTGTTTCTGGCACATCTGACTGGTGGTTCCGGCATGCCCAAAAGTTGATTCCGGTCTGTCCGGTAGGTGGTTCCGGCGTGCACGGCACGTGGTTCTGGTACGTGTCAGAGGTGGTTGCGTATGCCCAACAGGTGATTCCGGACTGTCCGCCACGTGCTTCTGGCACGTCTGAGATGTGGTTCCAACATGCCCGGCAGGTCATTTCGGAGAGTCGTCCAAGTGGTTCTGGCGTAGCCCGCAGGTGATTTTGGCGTGTCCGGCAGGTGGTTCCGCCGTTCTCGGCAGGTGGTTCCGGCAAGGCCGTCACGTGGTTCCAGTCTGGCCAGGACGTGTTTCCAGCTTCTCCGGCAGGTGGTTCTGGTACGTCTGAGAGGTGGTTCCGCCATGGCTGGCAGGTGATCCCGGACTGTCCCCCACGTGGTTCTGGCATAGCCAGAAGTTGATATTGGCCTGTCCGGCAGGTGGTTCCAGCGAGTCGAACAGGTGGCTCCGGCGTTCTTGGCAGGTGGTTCCGGTCTGTCCGGTAGGTGTTTCCGGCGTGTCTGGCACGTGCTTCCGGCACGTCGGAGAGGTGGTTAAGGCATGCACGGCAGGTGATTCCGTAGTGTCCGCCAGGTGGTTCTGGCATACCCGACAGGTGATTTTGGCGAGTCCGGCAGGTGTTTCTGGCGAGTCGAGCAGGTGGCTCCGGCATGCTCGGCAGGTTCTTCCGGCGTCTCCGGCACGTGGTTCTGGTGTGTCTGAGAGCTGTTTCCGGCATGTCCGGCAGATGATTCCGGAGTTTCCGCCAAGTGGTTCTGGCATACCGGGCTGGTGATTTGGGCATGTCAGGGAGGTGGTACCGGTGAGTCGAGCAGGTGGTTCTGGCGTGCTCAGCAGGTGGTTCAGGCGGTTCTGGCAGGTGGTATCCGTCTGTTCGGGGTGTGGCTCCAGCAACTCATGAACACGTTTCTGGCACGTCTGAGATGCGGTTCCAGCCGGCCCGACAGGTGTTTCCGCAGTGTCCGCCAAGCGGTTCTGGCGTAGTTGGCAGGTGATTTTGGCATGACTGGCAGGTGGTTCCAGCAAGCCTGGCAGGTGATTCCAAAGTGTTCACCAACTGGTTGTGGCGTAGCCGGCAGGTGATTTTTGCGTGATCGGCAGGTGGTTCTGGCGAGTCGAGCAGGTGGTTCCGGCGTGCTCGGCTGGTGCTTCCGGGGTCATTGGCACGGGGTTCTGGCATGTCTGAGAGGTGGTTCCTGCATGCCCGGCAAGTGATTCCGGAGTGTTCGCCAAGTGGTTCTGGCATAGTCGGCAGGTGATTTTGGCATGTCCGGCAGGTGGTTCAGGCGAGTTGAGCAGGTGGTTCCAACGTGCTTGGCAGGTGCTTCCGGCGTCTCCGGCACGTGTTTCTGGCACATCTGACAGGTGGTTCCGGCATGCCCGAAAGGTGATTCCGGTCTGTTCGGTAGGTGGTTCCAGCCTGCACGACATGTGGTTCTGGTACGTCTCAGAGGTGGTTGCGCATGCCCAACAGGTGATTCTGGACTGTCCGCCACATGTTTCTGGCACGTCTGAGAGGTGGTTCCGGCATGCCCGGCAGGTCATCCCAGAGAGTCCTCCAAGTGGTTCTGGCATAACACGCAGGTGATTTTGGCGTGTCTGGCAGGTTGTTCCGTTGTGCTTGGCAGGTGGTTCAGGCTTGGCCGGCAGGTGGTTCCAGACTGTCCAGGACGTGTTTCCAGCTTCTCCGGCAGGTGGTTCTGGTACGTCTGAGAGGTGGTTCCGCCATGGCTGGCAGGTGATTCCGGACCATCCCCCAGGTGGTTCTGGCATAGCCAGCAGTTGATATTGGCCTGTCCGGCAGGTGGTTCCAGCGAGTCGAACAGGTGGCTCCGGCGTTCTTGGCAGGTGGTTCCGGTCTGTCCGGTAGGTGATTCCGGCGTGTCCGGCACGTGCTTCCGGCACGTCTGAGAGGTGGTTCCGGCATGCGCGACAGGTGGTTTCGGAGTGTCCGCCAGGTGGTTCTGGCGTACCCGGCAGGTGATTTTGGCGTGTCCGGCAGGTGTTTCTGGCGAGTCGAGCAGGTGGCTCCGGCATGCTCGGCAGGTGCTTCCGGCGTCTCTGGCACGTGGTTCTGGTGTGTCTGAGAGCTGGTTCCGGCATGTCCGGCAGATGATTCTGGAGTGTCCGCCAAGTGGTTCTGGCATACCCGGCTGGTGATTTGGGCATGTCAGGTAGGTGGTTCCGGCGAGTCGAGCAGGTGGCTCCGGCGTGCTCGGCAGGTTGTTCAGACGGGTCTGGCAGGTGTTTTCCGTCTGTTCGGGGTGTGGTTCCAGCATCTCATGCACATGGTTCTGGCACGTCTGAGATGTGGTTCCGGACGGCCCGACAGGTGTTTCCACAGTGTCCGCAAAGTGGTACTGGCGTAGTTGGCAGGTGATTTTGGCATGCCCGGCAGGTGGTTCCAGCAAGCCCGGCAGGTGATTCCGAAGTGTTCCCCAACTGGTTAGGGCGTAGCCGGCAGGTGATTTCTGCGTGTCCGGCAGGTGTTTCTGGCGAGTCGAGCAGGTGGCTCCGGCATGCTCGGCAGGTTCTTCCGGCGTCTCCGGCACTTGGTTCTGGAGTGTCTGAGAGCTGGTTCCGGCATGTCCGGCAGATGATTCCGGAGTGTCCGCCAAGTGGTTCTGGCATAACACGCAGGTGATTTTGGCGTGTCTGGCAGGTTGTTCCGTTGTGCTCGGCAGGTGGTTCAGGCTTGCCCGGCAGGTGGTTCCAAACTGTCCAGGACGTGTTTCCAGCTTCTCCGGCAGGTGGTTCTGTTACGTCTGAGAGGTGGATCCGCCATGGCTGGCAGGTGATTCCGGACCATCCCCCAGGTGGTTCTGGCATAGCCAGCAGTTGATATTGGCCTGTCCGGCAGGTGGTTCCAGCGAGTCGAGCAGGTTGCTCCGGCGTGCTCGGTAGGTGGTTCCGGTCTGTCCGGTAGGTGATTCCGGCGTGTCTGGCACGTGCTTCCGGCACGTCTGAGAGGTGGTTCCGGCATGCGCGACAGGTGGTTTCGGAGTGTCCGCCAGGTGGTTCTGGCGTACCCGGCAGGTGATTTTGGCGTGTCCATCAGGTGTTTCTGGCGAGTCGAGCAGGTGGCTCCGGCATGCTCGGCAGGTTCTTCCGGCGTCTCCGGCACGTGGTTCTGGTGTGTCTGAGAGCTGGTTCCCGCATGTCCGGCAGATGATTCCGGAGTGTCCGCCAGGTGGTTCTGGCGTACCCGGCAGGTGATTTTGGCGTGTCCATCAGGTGTTTCTGGCGAGTCGAGCAGGTGGCTCCGGCGTGCTCGGCAGGTTGTTCAGACGGGTCTGGCAGGTGTTTTCCGTCTGTTCGGGGTGTGGTTCCAGCATCTCATGCACATGGTTCTGGCACGTCTGAGATGTGCTTCCGGCCGGCCCGACAGGTGTTTCCACAGTGTCCGCCAAGTGGTACTGGCGTAGTTGGCAGGTGATTTTGGCATGATGGGCAGGTAGTTCCAGCAAGCCCGGCAGGTGATTCCGAAGTGTTCCCAAACTGGTTGTGGCGTAGCCGGCAGGTGATTTTTGCGTGTCCGGCAGGTGGTTCTGGCGAGTCGAGCAGGTGGTTCCGGCGTGCTCGGCAGGTGCTTCCGGGGTCATTGGCACGTGGTTGTGGCATATCTGAGAGGTGGTTCCGGCATGCCCGGCAGGTGATTCCGGAGTGTTCGCCAAGTGTTTCCGGCGTAGCCGGCAGGTGATTTTGCATGTCCAGCGGTCGTTCCTGCGGGTCGAGCCGGTGGTTCCGGCGTGTCCGGCAGGTGGTTCCGGTCTGTCCGGCAGGTGGTTCTGTGGTGTCCGGCACGAGGTTCAGTCTGAGAGGCTGTGCCGGAATGCCCCTCACGTGATTCCGGCTTGTCCCCGAAGTGGTGCTGGTGTAGCGGGCAGGTGCTTCCGGCGTCTCCGGCACGTGTTTCTGGCACATCTGACTGGTGGTTCCGGCGTGCCCAAAATTTGATTCCGTCCTGTCCGGTATGTGGTTCCGGCGTGCACGGCACGTGGTTCTGGCACGTGTCAGAGGTGGTTGCGTATGCCGAACAGGTGATTCTGGACAATCCCCCACGTGCTTCTGGCACGTCTGAGAGGTGGTTCCAACATGCCCGGCAGGTCATTTCGGAGAGTCGGCCAAGTGGTTCTGGCGTAGCCCGCAGGTGATTTTGGCGTGTCCGGCAGGTGGTTCCGCCGTGCTCGGCAGGTGGTTCAGGCATGGCCGTCACGTGGTTCCAGTCAGTCCAGGACGTGTTTCCAGCTTCTCCGGCAGGTGGTTCTGGTACGTCTGAGAGGTGGTTCCGCCATGGCTGGCAGGTGATCCCGGACTGTCCCCCAGGTGGTTCTGGCATAGCCAGCAGTTTATATTGGCCTGTCCGGCAGGTGGTTCCAGCGAGTCGAACAGGTGGCTCCGGCGTGCTCGGCAGGTGCTTCCGGGGTCATTGGCACGTGGTTCTGGCATATCTGAGAGGTGGTTCCGGCATGCCCTGCAGGTGATTCCGGAGTGTTCGCCAAGTGTTTCCGGCGTAGCCGGCAGGTGATTTTGCATGTCCAGCGGTCGTTCCGGCGGGTCGAACCGGTGGTTCCGGCGTGTCCGGCAGGTGGTTCCGGTGTGTCCGGCAGGTGGTTCTGTGGTGTCCGGCACGAGGTTCAGTCTGAGAGGCTGTGCCGGCGTGCCCCTCACGTGATTCCGGCTTGTCCCCGAAGTGGTGCTGGTGTAGCGGGCAGGTGATTATGGCGTCTCCGCCAGGTGGTTCCAGCGAGTCGAACAGGTGGCTCCGGCGTTCTTGGCAGGTGGTACCGGTCTGTCCGGAAGGTGTTTCCGGCGTGTCCGGCACGTGTTTCCGGCACGTCTGAGAGGTGGTTCCGGCATGCGCGGCAGGTGATTCCGTAGTGTCCGCCAGGTGGTTCTGGCATACCCGGCAGGTGATTTTGGCGTTTCCGGCAGGTGTTTCTGGCGAGTCGAGCAGGTGGCTCCGGCATGCTCGGCAGGTGCTTCCGGCGTCTCCGGCACTTGGTTCTCGTGTGTCTGAGAGCCGGTTCCGGCATGTCCGGCAGATGATTCTGGAGTGTCCGCCAAGTGGTTCTGGCATACCCAGCAGGTGATTTTGGCGTGTCAGGGAGGTGGTACCGGTGAGTCGAGCAGGTGGTTCCGGCGTGCTCAGCAGGTGGCTCAGGCGGTTCTGGCAGGTGGTATCCGTCTGTTCGGGGTGTGGTTCCAGCATCTCATGAACACGTTTCTGGCACGTCTGAGATGTGGTTCCAGCCGGCCCGACAGGTGTTTCCGCAGTGTCCGCCAAGCGGTTCTGGCGTAGTTGGCGGGTGATTTTGGCATGACTGGCAGGTGGTTCCAGCAAGCCTGGCAGGTGATTCCAAAGTGTTCACCAACTGGTTGTGGCGTAGCCGGCAGGTGATTTTTGCGTGATCGGCAGGTGGTTCTGGCGAGTCGAGCAGGTGGTTCCGGCGTGCTCGGCTGGTGCTTCCGGGGTCATTGGCACGGGGTTCTGGCATGTCTGAGAGGTGGTTCCTGCATGCCCGGCAAGTGATTCCGGAGTGTTCGCCAAGTGGTTCTGGCATAGTCGGCAGGTGATTTTGGCATGTCTGGCAGGTGGTTCTTGCGAGTTGAGCAGGTGGTTCCAACGTGCTTGGCAGGTGCTTCCGGCGTCTCCGGCACGTGTTTCTGGCACATCTGACAGGTGGTTCCGGCATGCCCGAAAGGTGATTCCGGTCTGTCCGGTAGGTGATTCCGGCGTGTCCGGCAGGTGGTTCAGGCGAGTTGAGCAGGTGGTTGCGACGTGCTCGGCAGGTGCTTCCGGCGTCTCCGGCACGTGTTTCTGGCACATCTGACAGGTGGTTCCGGCGTGCTCGGCAGGTGGTTCCGGTCTGTCCGGTAGGTGATTCCGGCGTGTCCGGCAGGTGGTTCAGGCGAGTTGAGCAGGTGGTTGCGACGTGCTCGGCAGGTGCTTCCGGCGTCTCCGGCACGTGTTTCTGGCACATCTGACTGGTGGTTCCGGCATGCCCAAAAGTTGATTCCGGTCTGTCCGGTAGGTGGTTCCGGCGTGCACGGCACGTGGTTCTGGTACGTGTCAGAGGTGGTTGCGTATGCCCAACAGGTGATTCCGGACTGTCCGCCACGTGCTTCTGGCACGTCTGAGAGGTGGTTCCAACATGCCCGGCAGGTCATTTCGGAGAGTCGTCCAAGTGGTTCTGGCGTAGCCCGCAGGTGATTTTGGCGTGTCCGGCAGGTGGTTCCGCCGTGCTCGGCATGTGGTT